>NW_008675657.1:0-8811 GCF_000695815.1 Acanthisitta chloris
CTCCCCCAGCCAGTAAAACTGACTGTGAACATGTGGGAAGTGAGCTCAAGAAATTACTGTACACTGTTCCTCCTCAGATGAACCTCAACCCCCCCCAGTATTAAGGAAAATTACATCTCCTATGCAAATGAGTGAGAAAACAAGGGGGGGAAAATCTGTAACTGTTCATCATGTGCTGCATTCTGTCACAGAAGGTGCACAGACTGGCATTTAAAAGTATTGAGTTGAAAAGTAGTGACTGAGTATTGACTGAATGAGTACTGTCTTTATATAAATTTTCCTTACTTTTGTCCATTTGTTCTACACCTTCACCTTTAACTAAACCTCTTTCATTTCCATTGTTAAATTTAGCAGTAATGACAAGTCTGGGTGGCAAGTGTGTGTAAGTAGACTAAAGCTCTATTTAGCTCAGGGAAGAATTTGTGTCACCTGGCAGTTTCTGACTTGTAAAAGGGTTTCATTTGTTTAAAACCAGAGGGGGAAACAAACTAAACCAAACAAAACCCAAAGCCAAACAGATTAATGAAATTTAAAAAACCAAAACAACCCAAAAACTAAGAAAACAAGGGCACCAAGATATAAGTGCATTTTCATAAATTCTATTACTTTTCATGTAACATACTGTTGACTCTCAGGGGCTTCAGTTTTAATGTGAACTTCAAGTTTCTTAAAAAAATACAGCTTATTTCTTCACCAGCACACTACAGTAACTGCCTGGTTTTGTTTTTCTGTGGACAGAACAAAATGGATACCCTGCTAGGTCATCCATACGAGGCCTTTCTGCTAGGTTTCTCTCTTCAGTGTGTTCTCAATTTTCCTGCACATATTATAAATCCATTTCAGTACACCACTGCCACAGACTGTCCCAGTGAAGGCTTCCAGTGTGCTGGGATCCCATGCTGGCATTGCAGACTGCCTGAAACTTAAAACTACATTTTGTTTACCTTGACTAAACTCCAACCCAACAAAAGCACCTCTGGGTTGGTTGCCACCTGCCAACTGTGTGCCTAAGTAATATTTCATTCTGGAATCCTGAGAGTCCAGATTAACAAACTGCCAAAATACCACTCAGATGTGATCCTTTCTAAAGCTTCTCTAGCAGCTTCTATTGATAGCATTATACTTATTTCTACACTGCTAGTGTCAAACTGCTAAATGCTATTGTAAAAATAAGTTTTGCAAAAAGTAATTACAGCTTTTAATAATTATGAATTGCAGGCTTCAGGCACCTGCTGTAGGTGATTCCCCTCAGGTTGCCTTGGAGACAGGGCAAGGTTTCTACATTCTTTCCTTGGATAAGGGTAATTAACTATACAACTGTTATTTTTCGTTACAAGCATGTTTCACTCAAGTTTAACTGGTGACAGGCTCAGCTACATCACCTCTGCATGACACAGGTTAATTCATATCCTAAGACTGCATTCCTTCAGTTAAGCACTTTGCAAACTTATGTGTTGAAGATACACAGTTTGTACCTGACTCCATAGCAGATGTTCATCTATTTCAACTCTTCTCTTTTCCCCTAATTAACAGCAAAAATTCATGTCTGATACCTGTTTGCTGGCCGTTATTTCATTAAAGTCAGACAGAACAATGTGCTTGCCTGCTTGTTGGTACATATGTGTCTGTGTGTGTGTGTATGCAGCCGAGAAGGAAGGTGTACACAAATGTTCAAAGTGATTGAGGTGCATCTCCATTTTCCAGTTCCTTGCAGCTTCATGCATGACAGTGAGTTCTGTCACTTATGTATCTGTTTAGTTTAGTTCCTGAAAACTTTGTGTAGGCTGTTCTGATATTGTTTGACAATTTCCTGGGAGATATGTCACCACTGCAATAGCTACAATCTTGTTTTGCTCTCATATCTGCACTACTATGATCACTAGAAATTACACACAATATAAGAGATTTCCCTGTCTTCTCCAAAACATACTGCAGGTGGCATAGAGTGGCCTTACCTATGACTGCAGTAAAGAGGAGTGAGAAGTGGCATGAGTGGAACTGGGAAGTGAAGCAGCTGATTCTAAGATGCAGAGTCCACTCTGTATATGCTTGAGGGTAAGTAGCTGAGAATCAGCGTTAGCCCAGATGTCTGGCCTAAATGCCCATTAGCAATTCAGGTAATTTAGATGAGCTCCTGAGGGTATCTTTGGTTTCATCTAATCTGAAAGGAGTCCAGCTGGCATGATTTGAGACCACTGTGCAATACAAAACCAATGTGTAGAAGATGGGACCAAGCATAAGACTTGATTCAAGCACACATTCTTCATCTGGACTAAAGTGATAATGTTGCTGTGGCCCTTAGACGGTTGAATTCTGTCAGTGAGGAGCTCTTAAAGTGCCATCTCCTGCACAGCTGCACATCTTCCCCAGGTAGGTAGCCTGTAGCATGAAACAGAGGACACAGCAGAGGAGGCAAAACAGAGTCCAGCTTTAGCTATTCCTGATTTTCTACTGGTGCAAATTAGACCTCCATGCAGATAAACAACCAAGAATGAGTGAATAAGGATCCACCACTTCCTCCATATGTTTCAACAGACTGAAGCCAAAGCCAACAGAGGATCTCTCCCATCAAGTTTTATTTTATTCCCCTAAGTGATTTAAATAGTCACTCTCCCCATTCCCCCCCCCAAAAAAAAAAAAAACACCCTCCCTCCAAAAAAAGCCCAGCGAAACAAAAACCACAACACACAAGAAAAAGTTAATATCAAAATAACAAGAAACTAATGCCTGCCACAGTTATGCCCCACAATGCATGCAGTTGTTCAACTTTCATATGCACACTTTCAAATGTTAGTGCACACCTTCGAAAATTGTCTTTGAGCAGAGACTCTGGATTTCCAGAGCATGCAGCACAACAGGAATCTGCTTTCATCTCTCTGGGCACTTTGAATTACCAACACAGTAAAAAGCAACTAAACAAGCAGACCTTAAGAAGGGATAAGGAAGAGGAAAGGTAAGTACATTACCGAGCATTTTAGGGGCATTTTTTTTTTAGTTTAGGTTGAATGTAATGTATGCACTGCCTGGCAGTAGCACTGTTTCATGTATTTTGCAACTGGGGACTTAATAAACCACACTAAAGCTTAGCTCATAGAACTGTGTTTTCCTCTAATTCAATGTGAGTACATAAAGTCGCATCTCTCTCTCTGAGCTACTGTGTAGGTACCAATCACCATTACAATCTGACTCTTAAAAAATTGCATTTACCCTCCTATCCCTCTCTTCTTGTTGAAAAGAGATGAGTTTAGAGCCATTATCCTTGTCATAAGGCAGTTGGGAGCAAGTCTGAATGGGTTTCACACTTAGTGTGGAAAGTCATGTGGGCAATAATTGTGCTTTTTCTTTTACTACCTACATCTGTGTCCCAATTTGCCTCCATTAATAGTCTCATTCTAATGCATCCTCCACTAGTGTGTTAACAATTTCCTTCATCCTCTGGAGAGGCACTTCCATGGCAAAACACAGTTGCAGACAGAGACACATTATCTTGGATAATTCAGGTTTCTAATCAGACTTTCTAAACAGGAAAAAGACAGTGAGCGAGGCACATGTACAGTGGAAATCCTGTGCAGAGAGATCCTATTCTGGAGATCTGGTGGTGTTTTTCTGATCAAACTGAGTAATTTTCAAAACGGCAGTAAATGAGACTAAAGTTACAAACACAGAGTCAGGTACTAGATGTATGGTGAGGGATGGTTGCTTTGGGTTTTTACTAAGTCGCCTTTGGACCTTCAAGGGCAGTTTGTAATCTGGGTGATCCCAGGGCTGCAACCCAGATGAAGGTACAGAAGGGATACCTGGACATGGATAAGGATGTGATTCACCCACTTTTCTAAAATTTTTGTCCCTGGTCAGAGACAGCCTATGCTTTTGAATATTTCATGGAGTTAATCTTACGAAATTTTGGTGGTATGGTGTTTTTGACTGGGGTAGAGTCAATTTTCATCACAGTTGCTAGCACGGGGCTATGTTTAGGATTTGTGAAGAGCACAGGGTTGAAAATGCAGAGTTGTCTTCATTATTGCTGAGCCGTTCTTACACAGAGCCAAGGACTTTGCTGCTTCTCCTAGTGCCACACTGGCAAGGAAGGTTGCATGGGAGGTTGGGAGAAGACACAGCTGGGGCAGATGACCCCTTAATATACTATGATACTGTGATATAGAAAGAAAACCCTACATGAGTGAGATTAACTTTACCTATTTGATAACTCTGCACATGTCAGAAGGTGCAAGTTAGACTTCACAGATTCAGTGTCCATCCTTTGTTCTTCAAAGAGTTTGTAAGCTCTTGGGGTCTGTGTTGTAACCATTGACTGAAAATAGAGAAACAATATACTAAGGTGTGTCATTGGTACAATAAACAGGTTAGTCTGGCTAAATCTTTCATTAACATGGGAAGAATTTAAGCTGTAAAATAATTTCTATTGCTGTATTTAACAGCTGATTACTGTTCTATAAATTGTAAATAATGCTTTTGTACTGAAGTTTAAACGTGTTAAATATATTTTCTTACAATAAAAAATGTATCACCTTATATAACCTTTACTATTAATAAGATACCTTAAAAGGTCTTTGATCACATGAAACTGCAGCTTATTCATCTATTGGACCAAAAGTATCACGGTCATAGTGGAAACTGACTGCAGTTTTTCATATCTGCCCCACCTGAGCTAAAAAGGAGAGGAATCACAGGAAGTAAATTTGATAATTTATGTTGTATTTGCTGCCAGAAAGGTACACAACTCAGCCTCTCCAAAGGAAAAAAAATCTGAAGGAACTAGACTCAAAGTAGGCTTATTCAGATAACATCCAGTGGAAAGTAATCAGACATACAGAGGCTGCAATATGCCAGAGAACCTGCTAAGCAAATAAATCTGAATGATGCCAGAGAACCTGCTAAGCAAATAAATCTGAATGCTGGCAATTATCCTAGTTCTGGGAATTTACAAAAATAAACAAAACTTTTCATCCAGGTTCCTTTTCTGGTGATGTATTCATATACTCAGCCTTTTTCTTCCTAAAGCAAGGTTGTGTATGTGTTCGTACGAGAGCAACAGCATGGTATTTCTAAATACTTTTTTTTTTTTTTTTGCTTTGCTTTTTTATTTTTCCTAATGACTGTTGACTCTGCCACTGTGAGAAGATGACTGAGGGTAAAACAATAATGGAAGTTATAGGGGAAAATATGGTTGCTACTCCCTGGATGGAACACATTCAGCGTTCCTAACGTCCCACACACGATACAGTCTAAGGGGGACTGAACACAGGGTGGAGTGGAATTGAGACACCATGGCCACACCGTGTCCAAACCCTTACAGAGAAGGGAATCGTGTGGTACGTTCTAGCTGATAAGTCACACAGCAGCTGCAAAACAAGGGAGATAAAGGAAAATGTCCTGCTGTTGAACCATCAGCTGTGGTGAAATCCCTCTCATGTCTCCATGCTGGGTCAGTGTGCCATCAGTGTCCCCTGTCTGACAGCCAGAGTAGTCCTCTCAGAGGAATTCAGAGAGGTCCCAGGTACATGGGCGAAAGCTGTTTGAAACTGTAAAGCATCAGCTGAGGTGAACTTTGTGTAAATGTAATTATGAGATTGAATACAGAAGTCACTGCCTGAAATCCTGAGGCTCATGCCATAGAAAAGATCAAAGCACAAAATGTAAACCTCTCATGCATGCTCGGTGTCTGTCAGCCTGTGCTGGTTTGGGCTGAAGTGGAGTTAACTTCACAGTGGAGTTAACTTCACAGTGGCTAGTATGGGGCTATGTTTGGGATTTGTGCAGAGCGCAGAGCTGAAAATACAGAGTTATTTTTGTTACTGCTAAGCAGAGCTTGCAGAGCCAAGGCCTTTGCTTCTTCTCATACTGCTTTCTCTATTAAACTGTCTTTATCTCAACCTGTGAGCTTTTCTAGCTTTGACCTTTCTGATTCTCTCCCCCATCCCATTGGTGGAGGAGTGTGTGAGTGGCTGCGTGGTGTTCTGTGGCTGCTGGGGTTAAACTATGGCACAGTCTATGACAGAAAGATTTACATGGAGGATGTTTGGGACATACCTTCACAGGCCATTGTCACAATGATTTACTGGGTGAAAAAGAGAATAAGCCTCAAAATCTCAAGTTACCCTATTTTCACAAGTGACTTCTAATTCTAAGTGCATTACCCACCTAAGAAATCTGGAGATTTTACCAAAAATGATCACAACATATGAATAACCTTGAAGACAGTTACAAATTTAGGATGTTTTCATAGTATTTTGCTGAAGAGTATAAAGTAAATATTGAACATAAATGGTCACTTGCTATAAGAATTTGAACAGGTGCTAGGTGCAAGGAAAGCTTAAGACTGTTTCTGCTACACCTGCGCAATCGTTGTGCCAAAGCAAACTACAGCCTCTTTGACCTCATTAGCTTTACTTATTTGTTAAGACTGTGCAATGCACACTGCAAATAATGGCTACTGACCAGAAGCCGATGTTTAGAAAAGATGAAGAGTGCTGCTGCCGTCATATAAAACTGACTGCATAATGCTTGCCTTTTTCTTGAAGTTAGACATTGGGGTATTTTCCTTTAGAAAAATATTCAGGAAAACAAGGGAATATAAGTCAGTGAAATTCCATTTCTCTGCAATCACTGAAGAGCCAAACCCAGCAGGAGTAATTTAGTACTGCGCTACAGCATCACAACTACACTGTGATCTGGTCTCTACATGATTACCAAGCGTTGGAGCCACCTTGATACCTGCCTGCTGCCACACAGGGTCTGTTGCAAACTGACAGGAGCATCAGCTGCGTCTTTCTGATGGAGGTTAGCTTCATATGAAGGAATCCATGTGCTTCAAAAGTGGTAGTCAGGCCAATTAAATGATACCAAGTATGTGCCTGTGTTTATATACAAGTTGATGTGAACATCAAAGCAAAAGCATTTCTATTATTTGCATGTGGAGAGTAGCTCAGATTTGTGAGTGAGCGAGGTTTACTCTGTATGACCCTTCGAACAACCTTGGTAGCCCCTACAGGAAAATGTCAGGCTGACACTCAGGCTTGGATGTTGTCTTTAGACCAGGGTAAGGGCAGTATTTCTGATAAAAAAAGGCTTTTGCAAATTATAGCTACACCAAAAGTCTTATGCCATTTCTAAATAACTCTATCCAGGTCCCTTCTGCCCTTTCCATTCTGAAAAGACCTTAAATTATTGACTGAATATACACCTATTTACTAAAAGATTGTTCATCTTTCGAGTATTTACTTTTTGTCAAGCTGTACCTTGAGGTCTGGTGTCACTTTTAAATTAATACCTAAGCATTTTACCCAATGAAAAACCCATGTGCTCAGAGCAAGACATGTGGAATCGAGATGCTTATATTCAACACACAATCTGTTAACCCTTACCCTAGCACCCCCCAAATTAAAAGGTATTTTTCTGTTTCACCTCGAAGTGTCCCGGTCATCTGCAGTTCTGTACCACTGCATACATGTCCACAGCCACATATATCATGGCCTGGCACCAGCACGGCAGGGAAAGGTGAAGGAAGCTTACTTATGAGCAGGAACCAGGCTCATGAAATGTCATTGCATCTACTTTGCTTTATTTCTCACGGGGTCTTGGCCAGCTCCCTTCACTCATTGCATGGACCATGCACCACCAGAGAGAGAAAATCATAGTGAACAGAAACCACAGACCAGCATGTTCTTCAGTCCATCACACCTGCACATATGAGGACTCCGCATAGATCCTGCTGCAGACAATAAGCACAAGGCCAGACCTGTTTGGACATGAGGTGTCCTAGTGGTGGACTTCCAGCTTCTCCATGGATCAGCTTCTGATGGAACAACCATGAAACATGAGCATCAAGGGGACAGACTTCCTCCCCTTGTGATCCCACAAACTCCTGCCTGACAGAAAGACAAAGGGCACTGGGAGCCCTTCTAATTTACTGCTGCTAAATGCAGTTGTTGGGCAGCTTTAATCTGTGCAGGAGACTTGCCCACTTTTTATGAAGCTTCTGTATGGAAGTGGATGGATAAATGTCAATTCAAAATACACATTTATAGTGTACCACTATAAATATAACTATGTGTATAGTCTAACACCATGACCATACCATGTTGCACATCAAATACCTTTTACTCGTATCAGTGTATGTCTGTGTGTCTGACGATGCTCCTGTGAGTCTCAGTGAGAAGCATCTTGGTCTGATTAGCTTTTTGAAATAATATGGCTTCAAATAAAATAAATTTTAAAAATGCATCAATCATTTTTATTACTTTTAGATCACATCTCGAAATTAATCAAGGATATTTTTCACAAAGAAACTCTATGAGTAAAAGTAATCAGTGGAAATGCTATAGCAGGTTAACTGTGAAAGTGGAAAAATGTATTTGTAATTATAAAAAGACTTGAAGTAGCAGCAAGATCAACAGTAGTGACAATCCAACAGGGTGATTATTTTTTGTTGCATCCTGAAAGATGTACAGTTTTAATGTGTCAGTGTATTTCTGAGGAATTAATATGTTTATGAGCATTATACTCTATTGTCCTAGGTTACAGTGTAGGGTGTAACCAGTGGTATGTATTCTATCATCGTCTCCACAAGCTGTTAAAGCAGGTGGGGGCAGTGATCGTTATCTCCTACTCATCCCTGATGGCTCCCTCACGGGACTGTCTCTGTTTAAGGGGCTGTCGGGGACCCATGAATGACCCATAGAATTATATCGTCCCATTGTGAGACGCTTCACTCCAAGGGGGGAAGCCAAGCATTCCCACAGGAAAATAAACTGGGGTTTGGAGAAGCACAGAGCCCTTTGCCTGCTGGAT
>NW_008675657.1:8881-10265 GCF_000695815.1 Acanthisitta chloris
ACTCCTTCACCAGCCCCATCACTCCAGGAGGACTGCAGCCACCATTTCTTCGGACTACTACCAACACCCTGACTGACTCTGGTTGCTTTCTGACTCTGACAGTGGTTGCTTTTTGTACTGTTGCATTTATTGTTTTATTTTTCCTTATTAAATTGTATTTCTGACTTGGAGTTTCTCACTGGTTTGCTTTCAAACCAGAAGAACTACACATTTTGTGTTTAACTTCACAAAACACATAGATTCCTATAGAAGCTGCCTTTTGTTATCATTTTATTCCCTGCTGAATTCAGTGCAGCCAGGAACTTTTGTCTCTCCTGTCTGCTGCCAAACAAGAGCTTGCATACACCATTTTGGCCAAAGTGGCAATGGTCTTCTGCAGACATATAGACGCCTGTGGAGTCATCCCAGGGTTGAGCCCTTGGCATCCCAGACACAGCTTCAGCACCATTCTTGCTAGAAAATGTCAGTGCCGCAGACAGGAAGGACCTCAGATACTTAAGGCCCACCTCTGCCGTCTCGTAGAAGCCACACGACCACATGTGCTGGCAACAAGAACTATTCTCCTTCCAAATACAGTCCCTGCTTGCCAAAAGCACAAAACTATGTGCAGACTTTCAGCTTCCCTAAGAAATCCACCAAAGTGACTATGTGATGTCACCTTAGCTGTCGCACAAGCCCATTACAGTTGGACTGCTTTTAATGTGCATTGGCCCATGCAAGAATACTGGAAAACCTGAGTATTGAAAGGCAGAAAAACTGATAACTTCACAGAGGGAAAGTCTCTACCCTGGGTGGAGCACAGTGCCTTCACTTGTGTGCCACAGGCAAATAAACTTCAGGTACCATTTCACATGTGTTATCAGTGATTCAGTTTTCAAACCAGTGAGTACATTTTAACATTATTCTTTACACTTCTCTTTATTGAGCTAGTACCAGTGAATGCTACCAGCAGCATGTTTTATTTTAAAACTTTCTGTTTTCTGCTATCTTTGCTTCAATGATAGCAAATACAAGTATGTGATGCAAAATGCCGTTTACATTAAATCCGTACAAATAAATCACAATTACAAGCAGTATTTAATCATCACACCGAGTGCAAACACACACATACATGAACGATACAAGTGCAATATGTAAACACTGCGGGTGTAAAATTCCACGATGGGGCAGGTGCATCGTGTTTAACCACGACGGACAGTCAGGCTCCTTTCACACAGGCCAACGCCAGCCACGGTTCTTTCTGTCAGCTACGCTTGCCTGCTCGGCTGAGTAAAACCTCCGGATAAAACCAGGCAGATCTTCGTTTAACCTCTACATTCATTACAGTCTTTAGGAAGGTACCGCGGGCGAGCTGCCGACTCGGGAGCCAGGGCGGCTCCACGCC
>NW_008675658.1:0-757 GCF_000695815.1 Acanthisitta chloris
TCTTTTTCCTTCATGGACTTTGAATGGGAATTCTACGAAATATTAACTTTGCAGCCTCACCCTAACCCTTATTTGACCTTTCCCTGCTGCCTGCAGCACAGCAGAGCCTTGGCAGGACATTTACAAAGACCACCGAAGACCCCAGGACACTCTGGAGCGCAGCATTGCTGTTTTGCTAATTAAACTGAAATAGTAAAGTTATTCTTTATGCTTTCAGCTTTAACTGTTCAATTCCTGCTTTCAATCTACTTTTCAGTCTACTTCTCAGTATCAAGGGCAGCTCTCGAGCAACTCCTCTCCCAGTCTTTACCTGTGTCTGGCATTACTCTGCCCCAGGTGCAGAACTCTACACTTGTTCTTGTGAAATCTCACACCATTTACAATTGCTCAACACTCCAATCACTCCAGATCCCTCTGCAAGGCCTCCTGTCCCTCAAGAGACTCAGCAGCCCCTCCCAGCTGAATATCATCAGCAAACTTGCTAATGGTGCATCAATTCCTGTACTAAATCACTGATAAACACATCCAACAGAACTGGCTTTGGGACAGAGCCCTTAGGAACTCCACTGGTGACTCTCTGCCAGCCAAATGCAGCCCCACTAGCTATAGAGGACATTCCCTTGAATCCATGTTGATTGTGCCTGATGATTCCATTGTTCTTTAAATACCTTTCAGTCACTCCAGTATGATCTTCTCTGTAATTGTTCAAAGGGAATGAGATTAGAGAAAAAGGTCTGCAGTTTCCTGGGCCTCCTCT
>NW_008675659.1:0-4486 GCF_000695815.1 Acanthisitta chloris
CAAATTATGATATCATAATGGCTAATTTATGTTAACACATTCAAAACAAACCCATCAGCAATTTTTCATATT
This sequence comes from Acanthisitta chloris, assembly GCF_000695815.1. NCBI lineage: Eukaryota > Metazoa > Chordata > Aves > Passeriformes > Acanthisittidae > Acanthisitta > Acanthisitta chloris. The sequence goes on from NW_008675659.1 coordinate 73, forward strand.
TTAAAAAATGCCTAGCTTCCCAGTCAAACCAGAATCTTCCCTCTGCGTCAATAGCCAATTGTCCACCAAGGCAGCTTTTGCTGAAAATGGAACAGGGCTACCAAATCTTGACCTTGGAAAGCAAGAGACTTGTATGTGGTGGTTTCGGTTCTGCTCTTAATATTTTTAAATTGCTCATTTTTTAATATATTATTTCTTTACTATTTTACTATGAAAATATCTAACTGGGTTTTATCCCCAATCTGTTCTTAAATCAAGCAAACATTTCCCACTTTGCCTCTTTTTGTAAGGTTATTAACATTAGTCTACTTAAGGACCTACTGTGAAGAAAATGACAAGAACAATTCTAACAGTACTTATGTAATTTTATATATTTATGTACTTTGCATAGACACTTGCAACATGAATATATTAAAGAGTACATATATTAAGGAGTTAAAAAAATGAGTGGTACATATATTAAGGAGTTAAAAATCAGTTTTCATTCCATTTCCAAGACTAGAAAGTGTTGCAGCTGCTGTGAAATGTTAGATAAATATTAAGCAGCTGAACTAGAGCTCTTACGAAGCATTTTCTTATCAATATGCAGAATAATAAAGCAGAGAAATAAATAACTAATCATGTATAAACCATAAGTAGCAATGCCTGTAAACCAGATGTTTACCACAGTTTTCAAGGCAACAGCTTTTTTAATGACCTTTCAAAATCACACCCAAATACCACAATTCATCAATACCATCAGGGCACAGGGCTGGATGGTGGGTATCAGTGAAGGCTGTACAAGTGGTAAGAGGGGCTGGAACCTTAAAATTCAGACTCATCAGGAAGCACTGTGATCCAAAGCCAAGGCAGACTGAAATGGTTTATGGACTGGACACAGCAAGAACCCAAGAGTGGAGAGCAAAATCTGTGCTGGGTGGGCCAGAATTAGAATTTTTTTGGCTGGACTGGAATCATGAGATATAGCCAGCATGTGAATGTATGACTCTAGAAAGTCATAAATGGAAAGAGTTTTTAAAAAGACTGGGTCTGAGCCTTTTCATTATACATATGGCTCAATAGAAAAATTTTTGGGTTAAAATTAATCAGCAAGAAATAAGTGCAAGAAATAAAAGGGAAAAAGAGCAGGATAATGCAGATTTTTCTCTCCTCAGCTTACTAGACTTACTCTTTCTCACAGGTCTAAATGCATCAATAAAGCTTGCTTTGCTTTAAGGAATGAAGCTAATTAAAACTATTTACCAAAATGCACCCAATTAAAAGTAAAGAAATGTGTAAGACATTTCTTCAGCCATAGTAATAGTCTGATGGAATTAAATGAATAATTACAAAATATATTCCAGCCAAAACATATTTCACTAATTGTTCGTCAATGTGGTGGGTATAGTGGTACTAATAGAACTATAAATGTGAAAAGGGCTGTATGAAAAACTTTACCACTTTCAGCCTTTCTTTCACAAAGATCTGAAGCTTACCTAAAATCTGTGTAACAAAAATTAAGCTCCATATCCTTGGGAATATTAGACCAGGACCCAAGTCCAGATTTCTGAACACTTCCATGTGCTATGTGAACACAAAGGTAATGAAAGCTCAGCTCTCAAATGGAGGACCTTTCTATTAGATTGCCTTGGTCACAGAAGCGATATTGGTTCTGACAAACTGTTCCAATAATGCACTTATTTTACCTATCCAATATTAGGCATGACCCAAATGCCCAGCTTCATTTCCTTAGGTTCTGGAAGCATAACTATTTTTATCTTATCTGCCTATTTTTAGATTTATATCTCTAATGAGCTATTTTCTCCTCATGTTCCTATACTAAGCAAAATCTAAAATTTTATCTGCTTCTAAAACTGTCTCAGCACAAGTGGCTCCATGACCAAGTTGTCATTCCATTTCATTACACTCTCATGTAAATCCGCTGGAGGCGATCAGAAAATTGGAGATGGTTTCCCTCATTAACTTCCCAGAGTGTCTTCTGGAAGTACGATGTGCTCTTTCATATCTGCACATTGATACCCATCTCTCCAAATGCAAGGGGAAAAAATAATCTAAATAATGTAAGAAGGAATTGTATCAAATGATAGTGAAAAATCCCTCTGAACTAAATGCTCAAGAAAGTTTGAGGCGCTCAAGAAACGCAATGAGCTTGCTTGAAGAAGAAAGACTGAGAACTGTTAGGGACAACACAGAATGATCAGCTAAAGCCTGAGCTCTGATCATATAAGGCTAACTGTGAAGTGTTCATATGGTTTTTGTTTTGCCTCTTCTTGAGGCTGAACAAGCCCGGCTCCCTCTACCTTTCCTCCTCCAGTCCCTTAATCATCTTTGTTGCTGGCTGCTAGATCTGCTCCAGGAGTTCCATGACCCACTTGTACTGAGGAGCCCAGGTCTGGACACAGTATTCCAGATACTCCGGAATCCAAAAGTTTAGTTTTTTGTACAAGATGGAGAGAGAATTCTCCCCTGAAGATACTCAAACCTTCCTTTTTCCAAACCAAAATGATCAATATTGTAAAGGAATACAGTTTTCAACCCTTGCCACAAAACTGCTTGGGGTGACTTAACTCTTCTTTTTCCAGCTTTTTAAAAAAATATCAGTTCTCTCTTACAGCTTTACAGTCATTGGGTCAGTGGTGAAATCTCATTTAATTTCTAAAATTATTTAGTAGTGTAGCAATAATACTGCACAAAATCTTCAAATTTATGTTTGTTTTAAGTATTATATAGTACTTTTTATATCTTAATGAAAGAGCAAATGTCTCTGAGAGAGAAGGACATGTTTGAGGTTTAAAAAATAAATGAGAAAAATCTTCAGCCTGGGTAATATAAAGACTCACTTCAATGTCAGTGAAAGCACTGTTCATTTTCTAGCAAACTCAAGGGGTGGAAGTCAGGGCAGGGGCAGAGGGAGGTCTGATTTCACAGTCTACTCAAATGCTGCATTTAGGGCAGAGTTCTGTTCTGGAAGGTCAGGTTTTACTCCACTGCTGCAAGAGAACAAACTTAGTTATTAAGCTACAGGCATGAGGGCAACCAGTTATTTTAATGTCAGGACTTTGACTCCCTGGCACTGAAAATCTTGAATTCAGGAGTGTGATTTCTCAGAGTTGTCACAGGGCTGTAATGATTGTACCTCCATGCACGGATGGAGCCGATGCACAGTGCTGCAGCCCTTTGAATTAGCACTGATACTGGTCCCTTGCCTGCTGAAAAATGCTTGAGTGTAAGAACCATTTGTGGTCCTCAACATGATACATTTTTGAGTCTGAAAATATTTGAAATGTACTCCCTAATTAGGGTCTGACCCAAACCTACTGGTGTAAGCTATCATGTTTTCATGGAAGCTTCAAGAGACCACCAGATTAAGCTGCAAGTTTCTCCTGGAGAATTTAGACATAGTACAAGTCTGCCTGCCTGTCTCCCAGTTTGAGCCTTAAATTGTATTTATACAAGCTTCCCACCTGACCAAGGGAATGGTTTACGCAATCTACCATATTAATATATACACGCTATGTCAGACTGGCAATCTTCCTGCCCATATCCTAAACACTGGACCTTGGAGGTAGATCATTACCTTATCTAAAATTGATTGCTAGGAGAATGAACTAGAAATTTGCCAATGATGGGATAGGACATACTTCTGCAAAGCAAATATCTTACCTTTTCAATGAAGATGTTAATTATTATCTACATTTTAGATACATAGGGTAATTTCATCACACAACCTGCTGTTCAATCTTCCCAGAGTTAAGCTTCCTTTTAAACAAATGGTGTCCATGATTGTGGTAGGACATTTTCTCAACTCCAGAAAAAATATTCAATAAATAGTAAAATATTTTATTTCAAAAATTCATGTATCTACAATATATTTACAGGTATAAGAAGGGTAGAAAGACTATGAATTCCCATCTGAAAAGGAGATTATGGTGATTGCAGGAGAAATATTCCCACACTTAAAAAATCATTGTATTAAACTATGGTGATGGACTAAACATGGAGGTTTTACATAAATGATGATATATTTCTCTATATATGTATGGAGTGTAGTAAAAAATACTGGGGTTTTTATTGCCAGAGTAACATATAGATTGATCCATATCATAGAATCACAGAATCATAGAACTTTAGGTGTTGGAATGGAGCTTAGTGATCATCTAGTCACAATCCCCCCTGCCATGGCCAGGAACACCGCCCCACTATACCAGGATGCACAAGGCTTCATCCAGCCTGGCCTTGAACACTGCCAGGCTTGGAGCAGCCACCACTCCCCTAGGCAACCTGTTCCAGTGTCTCACCACCCTCACAGTAAAAAATTTTCTACAATCTGACCTAAACTTCCCCTCCTTCAGTTTGAAGCCATTACCTCTTGTCCTATCAATGCAGTTCCTAACAAAGAGTCCCTCTCTGCATC
>NW_008675659.1:4585-5798 GCF_000695815.1 Acanthisitta chloris
CCTCAGCCTATCTTCATAGAGCAGATGCTCCAGTCCTCTTATCAACTCCGTGGTCCTCCTCTGGACTTGCTCCAACAGTTCCGTGTCCTTCTTATCTTGACAGCACCAGAACTGCACACAAGTATTCCAGGTGGGGTTTCACAAGAGCAGAGGGGGAGAATCCCCACCTTTTACCTGCTGGCCACACTCCTTTTGAGGCAACCCAGGATTCAATTGGCTTTCTAGACTGTGTGCGCACACTGCCAGCTCATGTTGAGTTTCTTGTCCACTTGCACTCCCAAGTCCTTCTCATCGTTGCTGGTCTCAATTAATTCCCCACCCAACCTGTAGCTATGCCTGGGCTTGCCATGGCCCAGATGTAGAACATTGCACTTCATTCTGTTGAATTTCATGAGGTTTGCATTGGCCCAACCACTCAAGCTTGTCAAGGTCCCTCTGGAAGGCAACCCTTGCCTCCAGCATGTCAACTGCTCCACACAGCTTGGTTTTGTCAGTGAACTTGCTGAGGGTTCACTCAATCCCACTGTCCATGTTGCCAACAAACATGTTGAAGAATATCGGCCCTAGCACTGACCCCTGAGGGACACCACTCCTCACTGGCCTCCGTGTGGACAATAAGCCACTGACCACAACTCCCTTCATGAGACCGTCCAGCCAGTTCTTTATCCCACAAGTGCTCCAACCATCAAATCCATGTTTCTTCAATCTAGAGACAAGGATGTCATGCGGGACAATGTCAAACACTTTGCATAAATCCAGGTAGATGATATCCATCATTCTGACCCTATCCACAAATTCTGTGTCCCCATCATAGAAGGCCACCAAATCTGTCAGGCATGACTTGCCCCTGGTAAAGCCACATTGGTTATTACCAATCAGCTCTTTGCTCTTCATGTGCCTAAGCATAGCTTCGGAGAATCTGCTCCATGATCTTGCCAGGCATAGAGGCAAGACTGACTGATCAATAGTTCAGCTTCCCTGACTATATTTTTGGCTTCACTTACAACCTCTCTGCATTTTTCCCCAGTCCATTTGTCCTCCCTTCTACCTCCTAAAGGCCTCTTTTTTCCCCCTGAGTTTCCTCAGCACTTTGTTATTCATCCATGGTGGCCTGGCATTTTTTGCCCGATTTCCTACATGGATGCATTGGTCCTGAGCTTGGAGTAGATGATCCTTGAATATCAGCCAGCAGACTTGGGACCCTCTGCCTTCC
>NW_008675659.1:5848-7291 GCF_000695815.1 Acanthisitta chloris
CCTCCCTGCCCAGAGGACGTTGAGCTCCACCGTCTCATCATTGCTACAGCCAAGGCTGCCTTGGAGCTCCACGCTCCTCACCAGCTCCTCCCTGTTGGGGAGCACAAGGTCCAGCATGGCTCCTCTTCTTGTTGGGTCCTCTATCATCTGTGTAAGGAAGTTATTGCTGACACATTTGAGGAATCTCCAGAACTGCCTATGCACTTTGAACATATATGATGGTGACTGAAATCCCCCAGGAGGACTAGGGCTTGTGAGCTTGAGGATAGCCTCTCATCTGTTTGTAGAGTGCTTTGTCCACACCCTCCTCCTGATCAGGTGGTCTGTAGCAGACCTCCACTATAACATCCCCTGTCCCAACTCTACCCTTAATCTTGACCCACAGACTCTCAACTATTTCCTCATCCATCCCCAGGCTGTGCTCCACACTCTCCAATTGTTCATTGACATAGAGGGCTACTCTCCTCCCCATCTCCCCAGTCTGTCTTTCCTGAAGAGCCTAAAGCCTTCCATTCCAATGTTCCAGTCATAGGAGCCATCACACCATGTCTCCATGATGACAACAATGTCATACATACACAGGCACACGCACATCTAGTTCTTCTTTTTTGTTCCACATACTACATAAATTCATGTACAGATATTTGAGCTGGCCCTCAGATAAACCCAACACATAGGCTGGAATCTCACCAGTGACATTACTGTCTTCTGGGAATCCACTGTGGGTGATAGGGTCCAACTGGTAGGATCTGGATGGGTAGGTGCCTCCCACCTCAAACAAATCTAGTTTAAAGCCTTATTCACAAGTTTAACAAGCCCCTGAACAATGATGCATTTCCCCTTTTGTGTCAAATGACTCTCATCAGGCCCAGTCTGACCAGGCTTGCCTGCATAAATCCCAAGATGGGAGTACCCAAAGCCTTGACTTTGGCACCATTGTTGCAGCCAACTATTGACCTTCCTGATTCACCTGGCCATCTCATACCCCTCACCCAGGACCTCACACTTCGATGTAAAGATCACTTGTGCACCAGAATCCTTGACCATCTCTCCCAGGCTTCTGCCATCTTTCCTAATGTCTTTTAGTCTTCTGTTGGCTATGCCACTAGCTCCCACATGGAATACTAATAGTGGGTAGTAGTCAGTGGGTTTGACAAGGCTTGGCAGTCTCTCCATAACATCCCTGATTTGCTCTTCCGGGAGACAACTCAATTCCCTTGAGAGTAGGTCAGGCTGACAGATGAGTGCTTCCATGCCTGTCAAGGTCGAGTCTCCCACTACTATCACTCGCCTCCTTTTCCTAGTTGGCTAGTTTTAATTTTTGTTGTCTGTGGGACAGGTTGTGTTCCCACAGTTGATTTCAGTTTGTTTGCGTGTGCCAGTTATTGCCTCATTTGTCTGTAGAATTAGAAACCGATTCTGTGTGGGCACCTCCAGTTGGAT
>NW_008675660.1:0-316 GCF_000695815.1 Acanthisitta chloris
TGGTGCTGCTGGGGTTAAACCACCACAGTTCTTTAAACCATGATTTGAGTTGTGTGGGACAGGAATTACTGCTCTGGAAGAGCAGGGCCCATCACCTATAACAGTTCCTTGGGAAGATAAATGTCATCACTTGCTGTGAGGAAAGTTAACTCTACTTCAGCTCAAATCAACACATTCTACTGTGTTGATTTATTCTATACTATTCATGTCAAATCATGAGAGTTAAGCACCTCCTGACTAACACACAGTTCTATGAAGTCAGTGGTATTAAAACAAAAAAAAAAAAGGAAAATAGGGGTTTTGACCCCTCAGGAAA
>NW_008675661.1:0-2327 GCF_000695815.1 Acanthisitta chloris
GCTTTAGGAGAGACTCTCAGCTGTTCCTGCAGTGCTGCTAGCTCGCACCAAGTTTGTGATTATCCCTGAAGAGTTTAGTGTGTATGTACCTATATTAATTCCAGTGTTTAGCGTGTTAATTCTTGGACTGCCCCAGATGTGTTCTCATATTCGATCCCTGAGCGTCTGTGGAATTTCACGTGCTTGTCATCTTCATCCATCTTCTCTGTTTAGTTTCTGAATCAGTTGCACCTGTTGGAGAATGGCGGGACATGATCCTGGGTATGCACCTGGGGAAGGCCAAAAAGAGCTGGGCCTCAGTCCCCTGGGAACGCATGGACACAGTCCTGGGAACGTACCTGGGAATGCAGTGTACAAGCAAGGCTCTGGAGATAGTAACTTATATATAGATAGGGAGTAACTCAGCTGGGCAGATGGCAGATGGCAGGGGCAAGTTGTCCTTGAGGGTGAAACAAACAGGTTTGAGAAAAACAGCTAGGAATGCACCCAAGCCTGGGAAAGCAAGAGATAATCCTCACAGCTGCAGCTGCAAGTAGGGAGAGTACCTGAATGCTATCTTTAGAGCCTAGCCAATTAAAAATGATTGGTAGTTGTATGCCTGTCCTGCACTGTATAAGAAAGAGCCTGTCGGACAATAAAGTTGGAGCTTGCTGTATCACCCACACGGAGCCGGCCGCTTGCTTCCCCGTGCAGAACCTTCCCCTTTCCCAACATGCACCAACCTAAGCTTTCCCATTTTCACTACTTCTGGTCTCCTAGAGTCATACAATCATAGAATCAGCCGGGTTGGAAGAGACCTCCAAGATCATCGAGTGCAACCCTACCGTAGTTACTAGACCATGGCACTAAGTGGCACATCCAGTCTCAGCTTGAAAACCTCCAGGGATGGTGAATCCACCACCTCCCCGGGCAGCCCATTCCAATGTCTGATCACTCTCTCTGTAAAAAATCTCTTCCTAATATCCAACCTAACCCTCCCCTGGCAGAGCTTGAGTCTGTGCCCTCTTGTCCTGCTGCTGGTTGCCTGGGAGAAGAGACCAACCCCCACCTGACTACAACCTCCTGTCAGGGAGTTGTAGAGGGTGCTAAGGTCTCCCCTGAGCCTCCTCTTCTCCAGGCTGAACACCCCCAGCTCCCTCAGCCTCTCCTCATGCCACTTGTGCTCGAGTCCCTTCACCAGCCTCGTTGCTCTTCTCTGGACTTGCTCCAGCGCTTCAATATCCCTCCTGAACTGAGGGGCCCAGGTCACCCCTGAGCCTCGAAAAGACTGAGCACCCCTTGAGTCTACAAAACCAACTGCTGGTTCCTGTCCACTTAACTGTGTTCATAATCCTTAGAGGATCTTGCAACATGAGTGGTAGTTCTGCTCCCTCTCCTGTCTAAGACGGTTTCAGGGAGGAAAATAATAGTTAGCTGAGGGGACTGTTTTGCATGTTGGGGTTCTGTCTCTGGAAGTGGCTGCTCACTTCTTGTAGCAAGCACTCATTGCCTTGAGCTTCTCCAGAAGAGAAGGAACTGCTTGTCAGTCAGTAAGGAAGGAAAAACAATGTAAACCCAATATGTGCTAGTTTTTGATGATTTTTTTCATTTCTTTTGTTATTGTAAATGGACTCCTCTGGAAGTAAGAATAGAGGAGATAAAATTGCTTTCCCTTAATAAAATTATTCTAGTTTCCAGCCGTGTGTAGCTACAGGGACTTTGTGAGTTGCATGTCACTTCTGTGCATGTAGGGCTCCTGAAAGTGTTCCTCTTCCTTGTACAGTCTTCCCTAGAAATAACATCCTGATATCAGCAGCATTCTTTGGCAGCAAACTACGCAGGGTTGCCCAGTTGCATAGAGAATTAATTCCTGGTTTTCATTCTGTACCTGACTCCTCGTTTCGTTTGATGCCCCATACCTCTTCTACTGGAATAGTCTGTTCAGCCATTCTCTCTAGGGTCTCAGTTTTGTGTGTCACTACTTTTTCTCCTAAAGCATCTACTTAAAAAACTGAGAAAGTCTTAATCTACAAGGTTATTCTTCACACCTCCTATCATCCTTGTTATTTTTGCAGGCTGAGTCCTGCATTTATGAAGTGGCATAATAAATAATTTGTGTCTTGACAATTTCTGTTTGCTTTTTTCCTTTCCACACTCCAAGATTTCCCTTGAGAAAAGGCTTATTTCTTGCCAAGACTGGATGTTTTTATTTTCTTATTTAAATGTCTAGTCTTAACAGTTGGCCCTGCATGCATAGCTCTGCATTGAGCATCAAGAAATTTCATCATCATGATTTCATTGCTGTATGTGTTTTCTTAGTTTTAGAGTAAAATTCATGGGAATGGAAA
>NW_008675661.1:2354-25292 GCF_000695815.1 Acanthisitta chloris
TGAACTTTAAGCTTAGTTGTCTTGCGTCTCAGGTGTGTGCTGAAAGTTCAGATAAATGCTAGGATGCAGATCTTAGATTTTTTTGGTGTTTAAGTTACTTTTGACTATTTTGGGGGTTTGTTTCAATGAGTCTATATAAATCTCTTGTGTTCCAGATGAGTAAGAGAAGTTCTGTTCTAAAATGGTTTTAGTGTGATTCTCAGTGACTGTGCAAGTAGTGTATGTACTGTGGTACACAGGCAGTAAATACTTGCCAAACCACTGAGAAGGTATCCCTGTCCATGGCAAGGTGTTTGGAACTAGATGATGTTTAAGGTCCCTTCCAACCCAAGCCATTCTGTGATTCTGTGGAAGCTGACTGTGTCTATTTCTATCATTTATGAATTTTCCTTTTTGTAAATAAAAACCCCACCACTTGTATTTAAATTCCCTTTTCTTTTTTTTTTTTTTCCCCAGCTGATGGAATACAAGGAAAACCAGAAAAGTTAAGATCTTCTCTGAAGAATGTGAAAAAAGATACAGGAAAACCAGAGAAACTTAAATATAAGCCACTCACTGGGAAGGTGTTTTACCTCGATATCCCATCAAATGTGATCTCTGAAAAAATAGAAAAGGACCTCAAAGAGCTGGGAGGGGTAAGTAAGTTAATAAGCAGAGACCTGTATGAAACTACAAGGAAATCTGCATGTGTGGAATGTGTTCCTCATGTTGTGACTGCATTTTAATGTTATTTGTATTCTATCAGTGATGGGATTTTGTTTTTCTATGTTTGTCTTAATGTTTAACAAACAGCTTATCAAGAAAGTATTCTGTGGTTTTTCAATAGCAGCTGCTTTGCTGATTGTAACAAAAGTGTTTATGTTAAAGGTTTGTTTTCAGTTGATTATTCACTTGGCTTAAAATTTATACAAAGTTAATGACTTTAGTTGTTTGAGGTGGCTTTTCTCTGCTGATTCTCACTATATTGGCATGTTTACATGTTACAACTAAAGTCATTCAGCTGAACCCGAGAGAGATTAAAGAAAGAGTTTTGCATATGCTTACTATAAGTCAGTAACTTCAATAAGTACTTTCTGCACAGAGTATGGTAATTAGTATTTTTAAATACTCTTGTTTAAATCATGAAGTTTTTAAAATATCTTACTACTTTTTTTCCTTATTTTCTCTTCTGTGTGGAAGAAACTTTGATACAAGCAAGTTCAGGATATGATAGCAACACAGGCAATGCAATTGCTTAGTCCACTTGAAAGTTGAATATTTGAATTAATGTAGAGAAAATGTTGCAGTTAAAGAATTAAACACACTTTAAGCACAGAAGCAAAAGGTATCTGTTTAAATTGCTACTGTTCTGAACGTTGCTTTGGCAATACTTTGACGTCAGAGGAGCATTGAGCCAGCTTTATGAACTTGATGCTTTTAAATCAAGATGCTGTCTGAATTCATAGGAGCAGTAAGGAATAGCAATAACACAGTTTGGAATTACATTCATCATTTTACATTTAACATCAAATGAGTGCACACTGTCTTTTGTCTTACTCTCTAAAACAGAATTTAGGAATTCATATGTGAAGTGAAAGGTCAAATCAAAGACTGAAAAGGAAGTTTTTCTGCATTATTCTGAGGAGTAAATGCCTAAATCTGAGGTGCTCAACACCTTCAAGATCAATTACCACATGTTTTGTTTTCACTAGTGTAGAGTGCACTCGAAAGTGCCTCTCTCTGTATGTCTCCTTTCTGGGGAAGGTACATGAAGCAGAGTTGGAAGGCAGAGTTTCAAGCTTGCTGCCTGTGTGATTTGTGCTTTCCATGCTGATTAGTGGGAAAGAGGAAAATACTTTGTTACATAAACTTGCAAGAAATAACAGGCAAATAGAGCTGATAGTCACACAATAGTTGGCAATGAAAGACTGGAGGAGCAAAATGGAAGAGAATAAGCATAGGATAACCACTTTTTTTATCTTGCTGAATAAGAATATGAATCTACTAAAGAATTCTACTTTTTCAAGAAATGTTAAAATACTATAGGTGTGAAACATGGTAATTTTCCTGAAATTTTGATTTTTCTGCTGGTTCTAAACTCAATAAATTATAGCTTCTTGCAGACTGTAAATTTCATTTACATATATGTGCCCTTAAGTTTAGCTGAACATTTCTTTGTAATTTCTGTTATATACAGTGGTTTCCCCTTCTCATTGCAGTGTTTAAAATCTTCTATTTGGAAAGTATTACCACTGACTAGTCCAAAAAATGATGATGATGAAAACAAAGCAAAGCTCTTTTGATAAAGATTACAGAATTAAGAAATAGAAATTAGAATTCCTGACTGATAAGATGCTAGTACAACTCAGTCTAATTGTCATCCAGATATTTAGAAAGTATCTTCTTGTTAATTCAATGCTTTTGAACTTAATTATTCTAGAAGTTTTATCACTTTTCTTTAAAGTGTGCAGTGTAAAGTTGAGTTAACTGAGCTGTTGTCCTGAATTAATTATTTGCTTTATATCTTTATATTTAGAGATTGGAGAGTTTTCTTAGTAAAGATATCAACTATCTGGTGACTAATAAAAAGGAGGCAAAATTTGCACAAACTCTCGGCCAGATTTCTCCTGTCCCTAGCCCAGAATCTGCAGGTAATGGAGGAAGTGGTTCACCTCATCCTAGCAACCAAAAAGATCGACATGATGGAAGTTCATTTAAGATAGCACATACAGTAAGTTTCTTAGTAATAATACTGCAAATCAAACACAATCCATGGGATATGCTCCTAAAAAATGTTTGTCCTATTTTGTTTCCTAAAGAGGGCAGCAATTCCTTGGTTGAATAAGGGGTTTTCTCTCAAGCATACTTTTAAACTTTTTCAGGCTAACTTATTAAACTTAACTGTAACTCAAAGTAGTTCAGCAAAGCTTCAGGAACTAATTAAGAAAAGGAGCCTTTTCTTGTGAGTAAGCAGAGTACACTAAAATCTGTTCAGCTATAGTATGTCTGACTTACAACACTGACATTATTATGTTTGACAGCTGGATCAATATGGACAGGCTTGTGGCGGCATCCAGTGGTTCCTGTCTCTTTAGCTACACAGCCTAGTAAAATCTGGCTGATGTGAGGTGTCAATGCAGATATCTACAGAAGCACTCGTTAGTAGTAGTTCAAGGAAATAGTTAAAATCAAACATTGTGAATATTAAGGTTTTTCTTAGTTCTTTCATAGAGGCTCATGTTAATGACAACAGCTGAATTTATACAGGTTTATGTGAAGTTTCTTACATGGGCAAGTTTTGCATGCTTTCAAAATACACTTGGAAATAATTAGTTGTACTATATATGTGGTACTTATTTAGAAACCTGACTGTGAGCCAGTCTGCAGGCTGGTCTTTGCATTGCAAAGGTGAGATCACCTCGTTTTGCAAATAACCTAGGTCAGTAAAGGCAGCTTGTTTTGAACAAACAGCATAAAGTACAAGAGGAGATGCATTAGTGATAGAAAAGAAGAGGGTAAAACAGAGGGTATGATTATATTCATGGCTGTTAGCTTAATTAGCAGAAGCCCAACTGATGAAACCTCCTCTTTTGGTGTGTGCCACTGTCTGCTTGTTCCCACCATCAGTGTGTTCCGGCACTAGCATTGCTCCAGCCATGCAGTGACCTGTTTGGCTGAAAACAATTGCATGTTGGGGTGTTTTATTCCTTTATCCCCTACCTTAGACTGTATTAACTTGTGAGGAAGATGCAAATTAATGAAAAATTAGCAGTACAGTGAGCAAAAGGAGACTATCATAGCTAACATATGTATTTGTTAAGAGCAGTGTAAATGTGTAAATGCTACAAATGTGTTTCTGTTTTAATACAGGTACGTATGAGCAGAGGAAAATCTTTGGTTGAAAAAGCAATCAAAGAGCAGGTAAGCCAAGTAATCAATGAATTTTGCTCTTCTAGAAAGAACAAGCAGTATTAAGAGTGGCCTTAGTTGGTGTAAGAGAGAAGTCAGTCATGGAATGCTCAGGCAGACATTGAGGGATTGTCCTAAGTAAACTGTCAGGTCATGCTTTCTGGGTACTTCCTGAAGAACTGAAAGTTTGTGGAGTCTTATGACGAGTATTGCAGTTTGTCAGGATTGTTAACATTTGAGAGGTGCTTGTCAGGTTAAAGTAGATGTATAAATTCACTGCCTTCAAATCTTACTATAAAGTGTGACAGTAGAAAACAGTTTTGGCTCTTTGAAAGTTTACATACATTCTTTTGATGGTTAAGTGCTGTAATGCAGAGATGGAAAAGTCAGTTGAGGAGAGCAGTGGTCTTTGGGCAAGAAGCAAAACGTCTGCACTTCAGTCTCAGCTTTCATATTACATAGTGTGATTGTTTGTCATTATTTTAGAAAATCTACTATATCGTGCTTAACACTATTAATATTATTTATTGTTTGCAGGACTTAATCCCCTCTGGTAGTATACTATCCAATGCCTTGAGTTGGGGAGTGAAGATACTTCATATTGATGGTAAATATTTTCGTTAGATGAAGCCTACCTTGAACTTGTAATGTTCATTTTGAATTTTTAGTTGAATTCTTAGTTGAATTCAAAATACTAAGCATTACAAATTGCTTCAAGCACACAAAAATAAACTCAACTGAGTATAATTCTCCCTCTTTTTGCCAGATGTTAAGAATTACATTGAACAAAAGAAAAGAGAACTCTGTCTAATCAAAAGAGCAGGCAGTTCTTTTAAAGACATGGTAAGTGGCTCTTTGCCATTTGTGGAAATGCAGTTTGTTTCATTAACTGACAAAACACAGGTCTGCTGAATGCTGCCTACTGTGAAGATTTGCAGATTATATTTTAATGAAGTCTTGCTTGTGTTCAGTTTTTCACAGACCAGTATATTTTGTGAATTGATTTTAAAACCATCTCTGAAAAATGTGAAGTATTACCTATATATTTCAGTATTATTAAAAATAACTTCCATAGTGGCACTGATTACATGGTGTGTAGAACTTTGCTCTTGCAAAGGATATCTGAGAATCACAAGTAATGAACTGTGTGAAATTTTTATTCTGCCTGCCTCTAAAGTAATAAATCATTAAAAAAATGTAGTGTGGTTTTAATATGATGTAGATTGTGGTTAAGTTGCCTTGCATAATTTTCCCTATGACACAGTGATGAGAAATGCTTTACTTTTGATGGGCCATTTTGAAAAATCATAATTATGTTTCCTGGAGAAGCTGTCTTTAAGGAAACTGCAACTTTTCCTTCCTAAAGAACTAACATAAAGCATCTTTGAGTTTTTCTGCCAATAATGTGCAGTTGGTCTGTGAAAATCCAGATTTCTCAGGTGTTTAGTGTATGATACAGTGAGACATTAAAACTTAGAGCTGCTTGTGCACTCTGCAGTTGCTCTGTAATTTAAATTAAACATGTGAAGTTGTACAATTACCTAGTCCAGGCATGGGACTGTGAAAAGTAAATGGAACCAAACTACTTAGTGTGTGTTATGTTGGTTTGGAATATAATATTGGCTAATTATCGAGGTCACATAAAATTTTCTGTCAAATCATCAGTATGTTCATGGATAGCAGGTCAGGGTTTTTTGCAAGTAGTGTAAAGTAAGAGTTTGTACCTTTACCAGAATCAATTACAATTAACAGCTGATGCTTGAATGTAGACTTTACTTTTTTCTCTGAATACAAAATAGTCCTTTTAATTTTAATCTGTATTGCTAAAAATAAAAAAGGACCAACCTGTGTAAATCCATTCAAATGAGAAGAATTGTTTTCATTGGAGATTCTTGCTATCTACGTGTTTTGGTGGCATTTTACAGCTTGCAATTAATTAGCATTTATAAAGTGTTGTAAAAATGTTGTCTGTAGTTAAGAATCAACTGTCAACCGTGGGAAGGTATTTTTGAGAATGAGCATAAGTCGGTAAATTTACCTTTGTGGGTTTCTTCATTTAGTTTTTGTTTAGGAAAGATAAATTGAGGCATCTGAAGGAGAGCACTTGTGGGGTTTTTGCAGTGTAGAAATAAATATTTCTTTGAGAAACATGTTACCATATTTCTGAAGTGCTGATGAGCTTAGCTTCCTGCAGAATTCATCGTGACGGTGTCATGACTAACACAGGGAGACCCTCATAACTGAAAATTACTTACAGCTAAATCTTTTAAGTAAAGTGCAGAATAATGCTCAAGGATTTTATATCTTCTCCCTTTTGTTCAATAGGGAAAACATGTTACTGCTCAGAAGTCAAAAAGTAAGTATTTCAATGTTTTGCCTTATTTTCTGAGTGCTTAAAAACGTGCAGTTCTCATGTGGTCAAGTGTGGTGCTGTATTCCAGTTTGTATGCCCAAGAAAAGCATGTAGAAAAACCTTGTGGAAATCAAGAGTTTCTCAAAACGTGACCATAATGAACTGTAAAATAAAGTCTGCTTATTTATTCACCTACTGGAGTAATTTGCTGAATGAAGAAGAGTATTTCTCTCTTAATTTCCTTTTCTCCCCCCTTAAGCAGGTAGACTGAAAAAGCCATTTATCAGGGTGGAAGATAGAAGTCGGTAAGTGTTCTGTTCATGCATTCAGTAATGTGGTTCGCAAACAGCGATTCAGAATTACTTGAGGAATCATCAGTTACTTCAGATCTTGGTTTCCTCCAACTTCCTGACTTTAGATGCCAAGGCTACTGCCCTCTTAGAATAAGATACACATGTGTTTAGCCACCAAATGAGATTGAACGAGTAGCAGTATAGTAGGGAATATTTACAATGGGTAATGGAAGTAGAAAGTTAAGATGTAGCTCCAGTTTGTAGATCATGAGAGTGGATTCTTTGAATTACTTTCTGCCAAGGGCCATATGAATGAAGGGGAACCTGGAAGCTTTGAATCTTAACAAGGTTTTCTGGATGCAAATTCTGTACCCCAAAAGCCCAAAAAAGTCAGGCTGAACTCTGGCATCAGTATTTCAGTTGAATGATTCAGTGTGTGAAATTTTGGCATGCCCTATTTTAAACATTTTTGATATATTCAGAGCACTGGTACAGTTGCTAGTTCTGATAACTTTCCAACTACAGTGATGCACAAGAAAATTATCTCTCTGGAGAACAAGGAGGTCAGGTTTTATATTTAGAATGGTGAATTGATGAAATTTTTTGTTTAAAAAAGAAGAAAATGGTAAAATAAAAATTGTAAAAATGCACTGAATGTTGGGAACTGCTGTAGCTACTTCTCAGGAGCACAAATGCACTGTTGTCCAAATGGTTCTTAGGTTTACTGGTTACCCAACTCACAGCAATGAATAGACACAAAAGTCTTATTGCAGGGAATGTGTAAGGAAGCTATGGAAACTGAAGGACAGTATCAAGTTTATAGGAAGGACTATATGACTTATTCTAGGATATTTATCTTCTTAGCAGTCTGTGTATATGTAGAAGAGAAAACTTTTTCAAGATTTTTGACCTGATGTAATTTGTGCTGTGCGCTCCTTTTTCCATTTCTGATTGTTCTGATGCACTTGTTCTGTCTAACACAGCCAGTACCGACCGTTTTATCTGCAGTTGCCCAGTTTTCCACTTCTGAACTACTGTGTTTCCAAGCCTTATAGTCCATTTGAGGTGGATAAGAAGTATACTTCCAGTCAAAAGCAAACTCAGTCTAAGCAAAGGTTTGTTGAAAATTTGTTACTGAGGTGTGGGCAGAGGAGAGGGCTGTTCTCTATATTATTTCAAAGGTAATTGTCTTCTAACATAATTGCTCTTCTAATTTTCTGTGCTATGTAATAGTACTAGCCATGACTCAGCTGATGTATTTACTGCACTGTTGGTGTCTGTCTGTCTTTCTGTACCCTCTTTATCCTGTCTTTAGTCCTTTTCTTGGACATACAGATGTATACATCCAAAATGCAGCCTTCTCCTTTCACTGGGGCAGCATAAGATAATTTTTTGCCTTTCTTCTACTGGTTTCTTCTTTGTGCTCATCCTGGATGCCATTCAGTAAGTATTTCACAGGAAGTGAATTTCTTGAGACTTCTTTTGTATTTGTCTAATGCTAAAGCAGGCAGTTTCATTTTTTTTTAAAAGCAGTGATATTCAATCATAGTGCACAGTAGTTGATGATGAGTGCATATTGTTGATAAAATCTAATTTATAGAAATTAGACTGCTAATACTGCTTCAACTCTTCAGAGATGAAAAGTAGATGTCAGCTGCCCAGTAGAACTGCAGTTGGGCTTACAGCTAGTGGTTATATGATACATTTTGGCATTCAGGCTCTATCCGAGCACTGCAGATGCAGTTAGAACTTTTGGCAAATCAGTTTTATGATTTGAAATTACTTAAGAGAATTATTTGGGGGTTTTGCGAATCAAACTACTGTTTTGAATGTTTTCTACCTCTCATCTTTCATTGTCTTCTGAAATTAATTCTTGTGAGCGACTAGAGATATTTAGGTGAAAGGTAGCTTTGCTATATGTGGAGCTTTCTGTATTTAGTAACCTACTACTTTTCTGTCCTTGGGGCCTAAGACTTACTTAGGTGTGATAGCTGTTTTCTTTATAAAATGGCTTCTCTCCAGTTCAGGTTCTGTCCAGTCTTCACTATTATTGTAGTGCTGGAGGTTTTCAGCTGATGCCTTTTTTTTTAAATTGCAACGAATGTAGCAGTATGAAAAAGCAAAAAACCCTACATTGCAATGCTAGTGCTCTATTAATAGGGCAATTTCTGACCGTGTTGCTTCAGAGGGGGTTAGAAAGGCTCATTCTTTACAAAGCATTGAAGAACCAAAAAAGCAGTTTTCATTTATATGGATTAAGGAATATCATATGTTAAAAATTTCAGGAGTTATGTTTGAATGAGTATTCCTAATTAATATGTCATGTGGGCGTGTACCAAAGAGATATTTAAGTGGGAGATTGTTTTATACTCGGCTGTTAAATGTGAGGCATGTCAGCTTCGGGAGTGAGAGAGGGAGGTACTCATTGATTTTATCTTGATCTGGAGAAAAGCTTGTGGAAGCAAACTTGTCAGTTCTACTTGCTTCTGCATTGGGCAAGACTTGCAGAGAGTATTCAGTCTTGAGATGATACATTCTCTCGCTTTTATCGTGTTAGACTGGTTTTCTGCGACTTTATTTCCCAGAGGGCAGGTGTGAAGGCTGATGTAGCAGTCAAAGCAGCAGCTAGGTGGAGCCTGTTCTGAGGAGCCCAAGAAGTGCTGGCTCAGCTCTTAAGACAGGTTAGACTTGTGGTTTAAAAGCAGTGTGCCCTTATTGTTCTGAGCAGTACATTGCTATGCTTTGCGAGCTAGAGATTTTTCAAGACAGGCTGCTGGGTGTAAAGTCCTGAGCTTACATCTCTGCAGATACTTAGTAAAGCCTGTCAGAGTGATTTTTGGCCAGACAGGGAGATGACTCTGTTTGTTTCTAGTAAAAGGGAAGTAGGGATTGATGACTTTGCTTTAGTGCTGACATGTCAGCCTTGGGTGGTTTAATAGTGAATTGCAGCAAATAGTAGCTTTCCCCAGATGAGGACTGTGAAGGTCATGGAGCAGCAATTGAAAACCTCTTCATGTTTCAATTTCCAGGAAGAATCTGAGGTTCATTTTCTTGGATTCCCACTTAGCCTGTACCTAGAAAAACAGAACAAAATGGCATCTGGTCAGGATATTCAAAATTTGTGTGTAACCAACAAATATGACTGTTACTCTTACCAAAGAATGAGGGGTCATCCATCAGACCAAGTGATTTTGTCGTGTGTTTTCTAGGCATCAAAAATATTGACAGTGGATGTTAAGACTTCTCTTTTTCTCTTTTTTGCTTTTACCAGCTATACACAGAGATTTCAGTATGTTCCACTGCGTCTGTCTTCTTGCAGTAAATATTTTTTGCTTTGTTTTGATTTTGTTTCGTTTTTAAATTTATACATCATTTTTCTTTTTCCTAAGCACTGACTAACATAATGTAAATAGTTTAAGGGGGAATAAAAGTTTGTTTTAGTAGGGGTTTTTTTTTAAATGAATAAGAATGAACATATTGTGAGAGGCAATTTGAGAGCTCAGCTCCGTATCTGAGACTCATTAATATTCTCTTTACAGACACAAAATAAATAGTGAGAAGGACTGTGGAATGCCTGCTCAGCTTCTTCAGAAGGACAAAAAGAAGAGAGGATATTGTGAATGTTGTGGGAAGAAATACGAAGATCTACAAACAGTATGTGAAATGTCAAGTATATGCTTTGATACAGTCATATCCCTTAAGTGTGGTATCAACAGAGGTTTCTATATATGTTTTATTTTAAAGTATTCTAAAAAAAAAAGGTTTATTTTAAAATACTATCTCCTATAATGCAGCTAGTGGGTATTTCTTTGCCTTGTAGATTTTAATTCTTGATTGCTACTTGAATATATGATGAACTGAAGGCACTAGTAGTTCATGTCTTGGAGAAGCTGGCAATAAATTAATGATATTTACTTACTGCTCCATATACTTTTGATTTGTATACTCATATCTGTAGTATAAGGTTTGTTTCATGTCTTTTCTTTATTTGCAGCATCTTGAAAGTGAACAGCATCAAAATTTTGCACAAAGCACGCAGTATAAAGTTGTGGATGATATAATCTCAGCATTTGGTTATGAGTTTGTTGCATACAAAGATGATACAACAAAAATAAAAATGTGAGTTACATGTTCTAAATCTTATAGACTCTGTGAGTTAAGACATTAAACGTAATATAGTTCTGAAATTCTGGATACAGAATAAGTTCATGATTTTTAGTCTGAAATAAGTCATGGAAATTTGCAATGCAGTTGTACCTGGCAGGTCAGTTCTGTAAAGTGGAAATTAGGGAAAGCAAATCAGAAGTGCAAATGGCATCACAGAAGGATGAGACTGAAGGGAATTGCCAAAAGTTGTCCTACCTATCCTTCAGCTTCTGTAAAGCAAAATCTCCTGTACGTGTTGCTGGCAGAAAGACAGCAATGTCTGCACATCTTGCTCTGAATACTTTGTCATTCTCAGTAGCCTAAGAACAGCAAATTATATCCTCCTCAATCTGATCTCCTTACCTGTGGAAATACGTTTCCTAGTCTGCTCTAGACCTTCCTATCTATATGTTAAGCATCTTAGCTTCTGTCCTGCCTGTGCTGGACAAAGAAAGGAAAACTTGCTTTCTTGAAAGGGCAAGAAAGGCTTATTTCATGTCATGGACTGTAGGCACCAGTGTCCTTGTTACTTGAAACAGTAACACAATTCAAGGTTACTCTGATTTTTTGCAAATGAGTTAGGAGATGAGGAATAACTTTCTCATTTATTTATTAGAAAAAGGCAAGTATTGAACAAATAAAGATATTCTTAGTGAAATCGAAGGAAATGCAAATAGAGTAAAACAACCGATAGCGTAATGAAGGCAAAGCTTTATTCCTGTTGTGATTTCAAAATACTCAGAGTGGTTAGGCTTGAAATACTGTCAGGAAAATATGTTAATTTTGTGTGTGTATATCATAGAATATTTTAAAGTATTTATGGTCATTGCATTATATTAATTAATTTATTTTGTTTTTAATGCCACTGTGAATTGAGATTTACTGAAATACTACACTACTTGGTGTATTTTAACACAATTTTATGAGCTGTAGAAATCAGTAAGAAAACATCAAATTCGAATATAAGGCACTGTGTTCCTGTAGAAATAGTGTATTGTTCCCCTAAATATCTCTTTCCTTTGAAAGTAAAACCAAAAACTGCTTTGTCAGTTCAGTTGCCTTTCTAGAATCAGTTGCATATGGAATTATGCTACATGGAGGTTTTACATTTGTTAATATTTTTGAACAATTTCATCATAGGACAAAATGTACCACAGGATGTTTTTCTCCCATTATCGGAAAGATAGCCAGACCAGATGAGCTGAAAGAAAGACTGAAAAAGCAGCGCATTTCTTTGAAAACTTACTCATGGAAGAACACAGCAATGCGAGCGCTCAAACTGGATTGCCAACCTGCAGAAGTACAACCAAATTCTGTGCCAGTGCCTACCCCTAGTTCTGCATCTGTCTGTTCAGTTCTTCATTGTCACCTGTCACAACCTTCAGAACTAAAAGGTAAGTTTAGAATTAAGGATGAAAACGTTGAAACTGATTGTGCTGCAAACCCAAGAGAGGCTGTGGTATCATCAAATTCCATACAACCACCCCGTCAGAAAGATGGCAAAGCATACACAGAGAACTTGTCTCGAGTTTATGAGCCATTCAGTAAGGAAATACTGGAATCAGATGTAAACCAAAGGAATGTACAGTGTTTTCAGGAAGGCATATATTCTTCATATTCCCATACCCAACTTACAGATTTTAGTGAAAAAGACAAAAGCCTATCACAGCCTAAACGAAAATTAAACAATGCAGCAGTTCTGCCAGCAAAGTGTTTGAAAAGAACAGATGCCAATCCTACGTTTGTCAAGAAAAGCCATGATTTGTGTGATAATCATCAACAAATGCAGCACAATGTCGTTCTGGAGGCTGAGGTATCTGATGCTGCTGTAAACAAAGAACATAATGCATCAGCTGCCAGCACTGCCTGCAGTTCTCCGTTGGTAAAGCTGCACAGAAAAGTGAAGCTTAACTCAGGAAGGAATAAAAGAGGCACTTGGAAACAGAACATGGAGTTATGCGTAAAGTACACAGATGGACACTGTGTGCCTGAAGAGAAGAGAAAAACTTGTAGCTCACCACTGCAGGCCCTCTTGGACTTATTTCAGACAAGTGAGAGAAACTCAGAATTTCGAGGTTTTTCAGGTTACACTGAGGACAAAGGTTCAGCAAGCATAAATGATAAAAGTGAAGGGCAGAACGCAGATGTTATGTGGTCATTGTTTTCCTCTTCATCCTCATCTTCATTTGTTGGATTTTAATGCTGCTTTATTTAATGAATTCTAAACAAACTTCCAAACTTGAGATTTTGTTCATGAAGATTTTAGTTGATGTATTATATGTACAGTTTATTTGGTTTTAAACTTTTATATTGCAGAAATGTCTGTATATGTAAATAGGAAAAATAAAACCAAGTTTGGTTTTTATGTGTTTGGTTTTTTGGTTTTTTGTTGGTTTTTTTTTAAGGTGCTACTTTATCATAACTGGTGAAAGGCTCTGACCCCAGATTTGGGTTAAGTGAATTGCTAGACATGATGCAGCTGCATTTAGACATTTTTATAAAATCATTGATTATGATAAGTTCCAGGTAACCACATTATAAATAACGGGATGTTCCGTTGTAAATAAGGTAGTCCGTTACTTATGGACTACTGGTGTTTTGTGGACATTTGCTTGCTTCCTTTGGTATTTCTTCTGCTTTATTAGAGAACACACTAACAAAGATGTATTACATTCTCAGGCTATTCTGACATAATTTCTTTTTAGACTAAAACTAGCAGAATGATATATTTCAGCTAACAGGAAAGCATAAATATTTCCCTGGGGAAAAAAAAACAAATAAAAAACCCCAACAGGGCAGCACCAACAACCACAACAAAACAGCCACTAGGTTTCTGATTGATTTGGGTTGTTTGTTTAGTTTTTTTCCTTTCAGAGCAGCTTACTCAGAGGCAGAGTGAAAGACATGAGTGAGAATGGGGAAGAGTTCTTCTAATACTTCAGATCTTTACCAGAGCTGATACTTTTCAGATTTTCTGTATCTGTAAATCATTGCAGGGCATGAGTATGAAATTGCAGGATGTAATTGCAAAGCTTTATTAATAAATGTAAGTGCCTTAAGGTCATATAAGAGATCTAAAACAGCAGAAATTACTTTCATTAATTTTTGCATAAATCACTTGTTTGTGTTTTCATCTTTTGCCCATTTAAGATCCTCAGACTTAGTGTCCTTGTGGTTAAAGTGCTTTAGATGTTGTATATTATTGTCTGAGGCATAGGTAAAAGCTTCTTGAAGTGCAGGAGTGGGTGTGGGAAATGATGAATTTACTTTCCTTTAAAGAGTGTATGAATTGGAAGCTTAATGATGAAAGTAGTCGATTAGGGAGTTGCTGTCACATTAAAGGTGACATTCCTTATTCCCCTGTTCATGTAATTGTGTGTACAGTCTGGTAAGAACCGGTTTTGGTCTCTCCATCTCGCTGGTCACTCCTGGCTTGATTTGTAGTTAATTCTGGGTTCACATCAAGAAAATACTCTATAAAGCCATTACCAACATGAGCAAAATTAACATTTTGAAAAGGACTTGATCTTGAATGTATATGTCTATATATTTTTGCCTGTAAATTAGCAGTATTAGTGTTCTAGGAATGGGACTTTAAAGTAGAACATTGAAGCAATTACTTTGTTCTTCTTTTTGAGTGACACTTTAATGATAGAAGGATTACTCTTTGATTCGATGAATACTACCTATTTTAGGAACAAGTGTTTGTCTGTTTTTCTTTTCTTGAGATCATGCTTTTGTTTGGGGGTTGGGTTTTTTGTTTGCTTTGGGGGAGCCCTTTTTGGTAGGTTTTTGTTTGTTCAGGGTGTTTTCCTAGCTTTTGGTTCAGTCTTAAAAGTAAAATTAAGAAAAATCTTGCATTTTTCCCCTAACATCTTTCAACAATCTGTCAATAGGTATCCCTTGTGGACATCTCCATCCTTCCATCCCTGAGAGACACACTTTGTCAGCATGGTGGCCTCCATCTGCCCAGAATGTATATGTATAGTTATTTACATATATAAGGCTTACTGCAATAATGAAATGTTAAGGGTAGAATTCACTGTTGGTAAATCTACTCACCAGATAAACTATGTATGTTATGTATATGATCAGATGCAATATTAGAACGTGTTAGCTCAATGGACACTGAAAAGAAGATATTTAAATACATTGGGATCCAACTTTAGAATAGTAAGGAGAAGAAAATTCAGAGGTTTGTCACTAAAATATGAAAAGTACTCATTGTAGTGCAGAATGAGATAGGAAAATCACTGCTACTGGTAGCAAAAAGCACTTTTAGTCATGATGCAGATTTTGTTTACAGATTACCGGTCACATTAGTGCATGCTAAGAGTCTCCTTTGCATGTAGTATGTTCAGATAGCATCATGAGCCACACTAAGCTTATTAACTGTTTCTAAAACAGATTAATTTGGCATATTTAATTATTTTAATGCACTGGTAATCTTTTAAGCTTTTTTTTTTTGAAAAAAAAGCCAAAACAAACCCAGTGTTTAAAAAGATTTAGAAGTATATTACTATTTGAAAAAAAAATTAGATATGGAAGGATAGTTCCTAGAACATCTGTCCATCTCTGACTTTCTCCCCAGAGAAGAGAATTGTGTATTTGCAAAGCCTGAAGTGATTCTGTCAAACGGTTCAGGCAAACACTACCACTAGTACCTCTGTGCTCACTAAAATAAAGGTTTGCCTTTAGAAGTGAAGTTTATCTGTAAATACTTACTTGTGATAATTACATATTATGTAATTAGTTTGAACTATTTCTTCATTGGTACATTAATTTCTTCTTAATGCACTTCCTTTCTGAATCTTGTTGCTTTCAGTGACTTTGAGAAGCAGGTGTAGGTAATTTTTATAGCCTCTTCAAAACCACTTGTTGATATGCTAACTGTTGCTTCATTTTTTGTGGTGGTTGGAGAAATTTGGAGCTCTATTCCCAAACTCTCCGCAGCATACACTTATCCACAGTGTGGGACTCAAAATTTTAATGGAGCACCCAAATCTTGACTCACAAAAGAGCGAAAGCTTTAGGCCTTGTGTAGAACAGGCACTTAATTTCAAAGTCTGAAAACATATCCCCTAGACTTTTAGCTTATAAGAGTCCTCTTATTTAAGTGATTATTGTGAGGCCCAGTGATCCTCCTTGTTTCTCTTTCATAGGTGTGGCAAGCATGTTTCTGGGGATGTGAAATATTTTGTGTTTAAAATGTTAAAACAGGAGGCATGTGCATGCACACACACGTGCCGTTGCTGAAAGTCTGTGCAGAGACTGTACTGGTTTGTCCTTCAGTGTAAGGGTGAGTTGTAACAGATCTAGTTAGACCAGGGGAGAGAGCAAAATGGTTTTCAGTACAGACTTTTAACATGGGAACTGTAGCTAGAAAATTTTGAGTTGGGATGGTAGTAACAACATTGAACAGAATAGAGGTGTTGAGAGCTGCTTTTAGAAATGAAGCTTAGGAAGAAGTAGTGGTTTACTTCAGTTACACCATAGGTTTGGTTTTCTGCAGTGGATGCTAATCCACTGCATATGGCTTTACTCCACAGCATGTTTATCTGGAAATGTTTCTCTTCAGGTAATTTGTAGTGTGGCTGAGAGGACAGAGTTCTGAAGTGTCAGGAATGTGTGTGTATGTGTGTGTGTGCACATGCATGTGGGTGTACATACAGGTACTCCTGTGGGTGTATGGTGATAGTAGGGAAAAAACCACTCCAAACCCACTCATATGTAAGGAGGTTCTGCAATAATTCCTGAGTTTCATGCACTCTGCTAAGCTCTAGGGTCAGCAGTAGGATCTTTGAGCAGTAATCTCTCTTGCTCAACATTCAGGTACAGGACACTTGACACAAAGCAATAGGGACGTGACTGAAAAGCCCCAGCTTTCCCCTTTGGAGCTGCAGGAAAGCTAATTGCAACCTGAGGAGCACGGAGCATCTTAACATCTATTCTGACCTTCAGGGATTGCCAACATGCATTGAGGTGATTGAATCCATGTTCCACCTCAAGCTTGCAACAAAAGGGCACACTTCAGTTGTCTTTTCATATTGTCATTGTTCTGTGGTGCCTTCTAGCCTATACAAGTGCAAGGTGTTTGACTCCTTAGATGCACCTCTGTGGGTGTGTGCATCTTCATCCTGCACTCTGAGGAGCCCCAGCTCTGAAGCACTCGGCTCATGTGACCAGTGATGGTGTCTATGAAGCTCTTGTGGCAGTCTCTGAGAGAAGGAATGGTGAAAAACTGGTTAGCTGCTCTAACTGATGTAGTTACAGTGGGGTGTGTAGACATGGGATAAAAATACGAATCCCTCTGTGTTCCCCAGCTGGCAAACGTTTGTGATCTGTATGGTCCATGTGGCCTCTGGGCCATTGGCTGATAAGCACCAGGGGCTGATAAAGGCTGCCCACACTGGGTTTTTTGATCACATTGATAGTTGATACCACAGTAGCATCAAGTCACAGTCTACCTTGGTTTTACATGCAATCTACTCAAAGGTGGAAATATTTCTTTGCCCTAGTTTCATTCTGTAGATGTTCTATAGATGAGATCTTTAAGACATGCAATTAGATTATATAAAGAATTATGGGAAATTCCTGAAATAGTGAAATGTAAAATAAAACCATGGTGAAATGTGAAACAGCTTTCATGTCCTCCTCGGGTGACTAAATAGTTTGGATGTTACTTGCATCACAGCAGGAAATGGACTCCCTTTTATCCTTCTCAATTTTTTCTTTTGTGCTTTATGTCATGAAAACATTCTTCTGGAAAATAAGCTGTTTTCTTTCAAGTGCTTACTGCCACTCAAATTTAGCTGCGACCTCTATCTGCCTCTAATCACTCTCTTGAAGACAAATGAGGGGAAATTTTAGCAGCCAATAGATCCAGAGCAATTGTAAAGCTTATTTACACAGAATATGTGTAGGTGGACTAGAAACTGAATGCCAAAATTTATTTCTTAGCATAACAAGTCCTCTGGACCACATAATGAGATTGTTTATGCTATCAAATGCAAGCATGGATAAAGGTAAATCCCATTGGTAATACCAACCAGTAATAACATCACCACTGATACCTGTAGCAGGGTGAAGGTAAATATGAATATAGTTCATTAACCAGCTTAACATCTCTGAAGGTAATATGAGAAGAACATTTCGGAGGGTTTTTTTCCATACATTCTGCAAATATTGCTTTTTGGCTTCTGATATTCAACAGTTTATTTGCTTTAGATAATGCAGCTATCCAAAAGAAAAGCTGAGCCTTCAGATACAGCACCATAAAAAGATTTGGAATGGAAAACAGGTGTTTGGGTGGAGTCCAGTTTCATTTGGGATAAAGCAGCTGTAGATTCAGGTGGCTGTCTGACATAAACCTTTTTTTTTTTTCATTATTTTTGGGGTTTAGGGGAGGTTGCTTCAAAATTCAGTGTCTCAAATATTTGTTGAGTATGTAGATAGCTGAAGGCTATCTACCTCAGGCTTTCTCTGTGACCTTCAGTACAGTCTTACAACATGGTGCTCAAGAGCCACACTGGAAGTCAATTGCCAAATGATGGTAGTCACTTCTGTGGTTTGGTAGAGTAGGAGTTTAGATATGGGTCTCACACATTCCAAGTGCAGGCACATCACCTGCAGCTGTCACATGGAGTTCATCTTCCAGGGGCAAGGTCTGCAAGCAGGGTACTTCAGCCCCAGAAGTTTCATGGCCCTTGGGAAAGAAGAGATTTCTGGCCACAGAAAGCTGCATGCATCTCATCTTGTAGCCTGCATTCAGGTTGATTTAGTTCAGTAGCTCTTTAGCTTGTTTCTGTGGATAATCTTAGCAACTACCTTGCATGACATACTTCAGGAGTAACTACAGAAGTTCTAGACTGGGAAGCTTCTAAGTGAACGCAAGTTTTGAATGTTGTAAAACGTGAATGAGATTTCTGAATATTTTTTACTTTGCTGGTGCCCTGATTTCCAAACCACTTGCCACTGAACCAAATGATTTTTTTTTGATGAATAGAAAACTTATCTTTCTTTATCATCAGATTTTCTGAGAAACTGCCAATACTAAACCATTCTTGTAGTTACCCAGCCCAATCCTCTAATTCCAATAGGAATAAGAAGCAGTCACAAGAAGTGCAAAAAGGATCCCATGCCACAACTAGATGCAGGATGAAACCTCCAAACAAAATATTCCTATTTGTAAACTTGGAATGACAAAAATGGACAAAGCCCGAAGCACTTTAATCCAAAACCAGCTGCTCGTTGCTGCAGGTCCTGTTGTTCATTCAGTGCATAAGAACATCCTGTCCCTCTTGAGCCTGAGAATTTTGAAAGCAACTTGAAAGTACAGCCCAAGTAAAGACTTAAATAATTTGTTGAACAAAAGCATATTTCTTCTTACCAGCTTTGAATTTACTAGGTTTTAAGTAACTTGACTGTTGTCTTATTCATCCACCATATTGCTGGAAGAGCAAAACGCACCGGCTCACTTCCCCATACCACCTATATGACATTTTATTGTGTTCCTGCCTGTTCATCTCCACCCTGAACAATCCTGACTGTCCTGGCTTCTGTCTCTGTCTTTCTTGGAACCTTGCAATGTCCTCCCTGGGAATGGCCAGTGCAGTGCTCCAGATCAGGCTGTACCTCCAATTTAATGTCAAAATGGATTCTGTGTGATGAGCTCTGTATTTAGATTACAGATGCACATGCTTCCTGTTTCAAGGTAATAGTCATGCTCTGAACTAAATAACAGAGCCAAGTGTTTGTCTGTGAGTCACAATGTCACTGCTGTACAATTGTGCAGTCAAAATGCAGTTTCTGTAATTGGACATGTCACTGGTACTGATACAAGAATATTTAATTACCATATATTCAGAATATAAACATGTTTTTCACATGAAAACACTTACGGTAATCAGTAGTCTGATCAATAAAGACTATGACAAATTATTCATAGATCTGCTTTTTATCAGGAAAAAGTCTTAATATGTGTTTTATAAACTTAATAAGTCATGATTAAATATCGACCACTGAGAATATGTTTGTTAAAGAGTGCTGTAGATTTCGGTTACAATCTATTACATTTGAGAAAACAAAAGTTTGTGTGTGACAAGAATATTTACACTTTTCACTGCCTTAAGTCACTGTAATGTTCTGTGATTGGAGTCAGTGTTATTTTTCCATCATGTCTGTGCACAAACAAGGCTACATTGTGTATTCCTCAGAGCAGAAAAATTCAGACTTTATCAAAATTATAAAAATACAAAGCAATTTCTTTAGGTTTTTAGCACTTTAAATTGTCTTACACTTTCAG
Organism: Acanthisitta chloris; assembly: GCF_000695815.1. NCBI lineage: Eukaryota > Metazoa > Chordata > Aves > Passeriformes > Acanthisittidae > Acanthisitta > Acanthisitta chloris. Next base: position 22,339 of record NW_008675661.1, read on the forward strand.
CATCTTAAACTAGGCTAATTTCTGCAGAAGTTTAGGCAGTTTAAAACTGTAAATCCTGATTGCAGTCATTACTACTTACTGTACTGACTACGGCAAAGCTTAAACTGTTCAACTGGGGGGTAATTTTCAAGAATACCCCATATAAATTAGAAGTAAAATGTCAACAGGCTGTTTAGTCCATGTACCTTTCTTATTTTCTGTGGTATGGAGAGAAGTTAAAGATGGAGATGGCTAAAGTGTTAAATTATCACTTGTAATTAGTTATGGTTAAAAATAATCTTTGAAATGCCTATAGTAAATCAAAGCTGAATATCTACTTATAAATCACTTTTTTTTTTTTTTTCCCACTTTCTCCTGATCCTTTGAAATACTGACATTTGTTTTTCAGGCTTCATCTTCCTGAAGTTGTAGTCCAGATAGTCATGTCAAATATACTCATTATGTTTGGCAAGTTTTGAAGACATGTTGCAACACAGGATAGAGCTGTTATTCATAGAACACCTGGTTGGACCTCAAGGATCAGAGGATCATATCAATTTGCTCCTTTACAAAAGAAGTGGCTTAAATTTTCAGTGTAACATGTAATGATTCAGTATAATAAAAATTTCAGTCTAAGAAAATTCCATCGAATGTTAACTGGCAAAAGAATTAATGTTGGAAAGTGAGCCATCATTTGCAAACAACAGTTTTTTGGTGCACCTCAGTATAAGAAGGACACCAAACAATTTGAGTGTATCCAAAGGAGGGCAAGCGAAATGGTGAGAGGTCTCAAGGGCAGGTTTCATGGGGAGTGGCTGAGGCCAGTTGGTTTGTTCAACCTGGAGAAGAGAAGGCTGAGGGGTGACTCGGCAGTCACCACAACTTCATCACAGTCTGCAAATTCCTCAAAGCAGGCAACAGAGAGGGAGGTGCTGATCTTCACTCTTCTCTCTCTGAGGACTAGCGATAGGACACAAGGAAATGGTACGAAGCTGCATCAAGGAACGTTCAGATTGGACATCAGGAAAAGGTTCTTCACTGCGAGAGTGGTTGGTCACTGGAACATGTTCCTCAAGGAAGCAGTCCCTAAGTCTGTCAGAGTTAAAGGAGTGTCTGGATGACACAGTTATATGGTCTATTTTTAGGTAGTCCTGCAAGAAGCAGGGAGTTGGACTTGATCCCTATAGGTCTCTTCCAACATGAGATATTATATGATTTACTAGAAGAAGAAAAATATCTGTCCGCTGATGTGAAAGAGCTCATTACTCAGAGGTGGACAGAATGCCACAATTCTTAGCTATGTCAAGGAGCTGCCAGTAAAGTAAAACTAGGAAGTGAATAGTGGTGTTCTCTGATTTCCTAAATGAACCTGAAAATGCCATCAATAAATTAAAATATTCTTTCTCTGAAGAATTAAGCCTGTCAAATCATCCATTTCTGATCACCCATTCCTAATCAATGTGTGTACAATAAAAGGGGACTTGAAACATACAAATCAGGATTTCCTTCCTTGTGATTTAGATCCCTCAATGCGATCTAGAAAATTTCTGCAATTTGTTGACGTCTTCTCTTTAGAATTAATCTTCAGTGTTTATCATATAAGTCTTTTCCTAGCCAAATGGTAGGAGATGTAAACAAGAGAGGTTTGCAAGGAGAGAGACAAAACCTTTTTCGGCTCTGTTTTGGCTAATCACTTCTGGCATGCACAATTTTAAAATGCCTTTATCTTTGTATTAGTTTTTGAACTATGAAATTAGGGATGGTTTGACCAAAATAGAGTTGGCATGCTAATAAAGGACTCTGTTTATGAAGCACCTGTGTCATACCTCATCCCTCAAGCACACAGACTGGATAAAACTGCATTCATAGTCGTTAGCTTAGAGCAGCCAAGCCTTGGCTGGTGCTGAGTTAGTGAACCTTCCATGTGTGACATCTACACTAAATCTGAACACTGGTAATGGCAAGAGAAAAAAGAAATATATGATGTACTGATCCAGGAAATGAATGTGTAACTGTACTGTGTATCTACAGCCTAATGGGTGTAATATATACCTAATGGCAGGAATTCTCACAGAAATACTGACAGAAGCAGCTGTGAAATAGTGTGCCAGTGGGGACAGTTTGGTCTAACTGAAATAACTGTAGAGGTTGGCTGCAGACTGAAATGTAAGGATTTATGACTTTTGTAAGAAGATTGAAACATCATATTATAGTAGTGATTTTTCTTTCTATAAATAGCACTTTCTCATTTTCTTTACCTGCCCCACCCGTGGTCCTTTTGACACCCCAGAGCAAAGTTTTCTAAGCTAATTGTGCACTGTTTCAGCAGCTGCTTGAGGATTTAATATATGCTTTGAGGTAATACCTCATTTTGCTCGTAGTGTATGACTGCAGTGTAAACGGGACAGCACAAAACTTATTAGTCACTTCCTCCTCAAAGTAAAGATATATTTCCATATGCAATACTGTGTCTTATCCTCAGCTTGATGGACTGTCACTTTGTCTTCATACCGTGGAAAGAAAGTGTTAGAAACTGAATTTCCTTCTTGTGTCCTCCAATTGCTTCCTTCAATAAGATGATCTGTGTAAGTAAGGTAAGACCTACAGAAAACTCGGGCCAGGAGCTCTGACCTTGCCCGGTGGGTGGCTCTGGTGGCTCTGGCTGTGCCTGGAGCGCGGTCCCTCCTGTCGGGAGCCCGGGGAAGGCAGCCCGGCGGACGGAAGCACTCCTAAGAGCAAAAACGGAGGTGCCAGGTGTCCTGGCTGTTGTCCGTGCAAGCAATGCAATTAATATGGATCTATATCATGGTTTTAAGATTATGAAAATAAACATTTTGTTTGTTCTTTCACTCTTCGAGGCTACAACAAACAGCAGCTTTCAGTGCCGTTATCTGTGATGCCACCTTTATTCTGTGCTCACAACTGGTACAAGCCTTGCAGTGGGTAGTTTGACCTCGTATTCTCTTGTCTGGGTC
>NW_008675661.1:25315-25858 GCF_000695815.1 Acanthisitta chloris
TCCCTGCCACTGCTCTGACATCCCTCCTCCTCTCTCCACTCACCTCAACTGCGTGCCATGGCAGTCCCTGCTGCCGGAGAAGGGCAGGGGAAGGGGGTGCCTTAGACAATCGCCACTCCTGTCCTAATTTCAGAAAGAAACGTAGTTAAGAGAGGCGAAATACACATTGCTGAGAGGCAGCACTGCTGCCCTCGGTTTCCCGGTAGGTGGGAGTGTAGAATTGGGTTGCAGATGCAGCAATCCCTCCGCTGAGGAAGAATAATCCTCGCGTTTCGGGGAACGGGCATCCTGGGGACTCCTTGACACTTCTTCCTCTTGCTCAGTCCAGGAGAGCGTGTTGTAACGCGAAAGGAATGATTCCGCGTTGTAACCCTTTTGTACTTAGTCCAGCGGAGAGAGCAGGGAGGGACAGAAATTTCAGAAAGAAAGAAAAAAAGGTCATAGGGAAGGAAATGCAGGTTTCCTCTGAAAATGAACACGTAAGGGAGGAGAGAGGGGGTGGCGGCAGTACGGGTGGAGAGGGAGGGAGAACGCTGGGGCTGC
>NW_008675662.1:0-1678 GCF_000695815.1 Acanthisitta chloris
TTTTCCTTCATTACAGAATTTTATTTTCAAAAAAATAAAAAAAAATGAAAAAGGGGGAGAGAGAAAGAGACAAAGAACCCTTGTAATCATGTATAAAGCATTTATTATTATTAAATTTTAATCACGTATAAAGCATTTATTATTATTAAATTTAAGAATTTTCTTATGAAGATGCAAAATCCTCAGCTGAGTCTATCAAGATTAAGCTAAAACACATTAAAATCAGACTGGCATTAAACCATAAAATTTAGGAATAAGGCAGTCCCATGCATCATCAGACTCATTCTTTCCTTAAGAAAAGTTCTTTCTGATTCTTGATTTTGAAGATGAATCTCCTGGATAGACTTGTCATAAGGTTTATACCTACATAGGCTTTATATGAAGGCTGCTGAATGCTGTGGTTGGCCCCCATGGCAGGAAAATTCAGCACTCACCTTCACCCTGAAATCCAGTTTCAGTTCTGATCCTTACTGAAAGCATGATCAGACAAGATTATAGTGCTTGAAAACCACTGCTGTATGTCTGAAGTATAAAATCCTTTCCCCAGCTGCCTGGAAGTGAGTTATGCTTTATAGCAACCTTAGGGTTAAGAGTTTTCCTAGTCTGCTCCAATAAATTTGCTGAAATTCTCCAGAAAAATTATCCTCTGTAGATTTACTTCATTTATTTATCATGTTTTGCTAAAATAAGTGATATCAGGGTTTTTCAAAAGCACATGTTCTTTCCAATAATTATTGCATAAATAATAAATAATTTATCTTTAACTAAATTAATACCTAGAGGAGAGTCAATTGCCTTTGAAATAGACATTTGCCTAATACTTGTTGATTTTATTCAGAAGATCTCCAGACTTAAAAGATGCTTCTCTGGAATGAACTTCAGTATAAGATGCTTTGAGAAATTTCAGAAAAGTTTCTGATCAGATGAGGCACTGACATACAAGTTAGGCTTCCATAAGCTTTCTTTTGTTTGAAACTATCTGAAAATTATCTATTCAATTAGCAGCCAATTGCCAATGCAAATCAGGCAATCTGAAAATTATCTATTCATTTAGCAGCCAATTGCCAATGCAAATCAGGGACTCTGCTTTCTAGAAATACTTATCTAATAAGCAGCCCTTGAATTGAAGAACACTGATCCTTGAGACTTTCTCATTTTACATGGAGTTGGACAACTGTTTCTGCTATGTCAAAATGTTAGGACCAAGAGTATGAATATTTCATTCTCCATAGTTCTTTTAAATAATCTACTGAAATTTTGTATCCAACCCTTAATTCAAAAGTCAGAATCCCCTCTTCTTAAAACATGTCTTAGTTGTCAAAACCAACTGACTTCTCAAAATAAGCAAAAAGTCTGGTTTTAAATTAATTAAAATTTATTTCCTTTTGCCAGTTGCCCTGCTTTCACATCCTTCACTCTTCTAATGTCTTCATGCTACTAGCTGTCAAGTTGCTGTAGGACTTTCTCTTCACTGAAGGCAAGATAGTTGTCACCTAAATGTGTAGCTAAGACAAAAAAAAAATTCTGTTGCCAATATTCAATGATAAAACACATACTTCAGAGCAAGGTCCAAACTGGCTCCTAAGTGGTGCTGAATATGCTCTTGATCCATCTGTACTTTGAGGTCATGTCTAAAAAGAAGACCCATTTTGGCAAAATAATTATACCAGATGTTCCC
>NW_008675663.1:0-1437 GCF_000695815.1 Acanthisitta chloris
CCGCCAACCCTACATAGGCCAAGCCTCCTGGATCAACGAACTCAGAGCTAGGGCAGAGGCAGACACATCACCGCCCAGACTTCCCGTGTCAGGTAAGCAGTGCGTGTGAGTCGGAGAAGTATTTTGGGACGCGGAAAGCTACTCTCCCGCCCCGCCTCCGCCCCAGGACTACTCCTTTGTTCATCTTCTCCCCCAAAGGTCCCAGAAGTTGACACCCTCCGCAGTACTTCAGTGGAGTTATGCCCATCCCGCTGGGTATGTCTCCCCACGGGAGACACGATGGGTGTCCGGACGCTAGGTGGTAAAAAGCCTGGGGATGAGGGAGAGACCAGAGTCGTGGTATCGCAGTCCATCTCCTTTGGGGTGTCTGCCTTCAGACCTCAGAGCTTACGACCTTTTTGAGTGGTCGCCTCGCACGGCCCGGAGGGTGCTGAATTCCCGAGGGTGACGTGAGAGCAGCAGCGCACATGGGGGACGCGTCGGGGCTCCCGGAAAAGGGACTGAACAAATACTCTGCTAGGGTTGGTTATACCAAAACAGATAAACTTGTTGGGGCTCTTGTTCAAGTTTTGTACCTCCTGGCGAACAGCTGAAACTTTGGAGTGTATTGGCGGTAAAGTGAAATAGACTCACCAAAACCGGGGGTTTATGGAGTCTTCAGAACTGTGTTGTGAAGCCATTTTCTTCTCTGCGTATTTTCTCCTGTATTTCTGGTGTTAGAATCATTGAGTGCACTGGACTGCTGGAGAAAGTTTCTGAACTCTCTTGCTCTGTGTGGCTCAAAGAAGTGCATGGTTCTTGCCTCAGACCCTAAATTTGCCACAGACCCCAAATTGAGTGTTAGTTTAGAAACATTTAAAGTTATTCCATCCTTTGAGACCTTTCATATATATTTTTATTTTTTTTCTTGGCATCAGATATGGCATTATAAATTATGCTGTCAGAGAAGAAATGCTGTAATTAAATTTGAGAGGGTACATTTGCTCTTAGTATAATAGTTGTTAATATAGTATCTGTGTTGTCTTCATATTTCCTATACTGTTGGTATAAAATTTTATTCTTAATTTGAGATTACTGTTTTTTTACTGTGCCTTTAAATATGTCTGTACCATCATATAAACTTGGTTGTATTCTGCATAATACTAGGGCTTTGTAACTTTGACTGTAACTAGTCTGCTTAGCTGATTCTCCAAAATGTTATGTGAGATTCAGTGATTGTCTATGGTCAGCTCTGATCTCTTTGGTAAAGAAACAACCCCTTAATACAGCTAATCAATGCAGTACATAGCATAAGTGTATGGGTGATATACTCTTACTTAATTTCCTTAATGAGTAGCTGGCTGCTTGTCTTCTTACAGTCCTTTGGCTTTATTGGTATTGGAAAGTGAACTGACACACTTTTGTAAGCATTGTTTGATTTTTATATGTCGTGGTTTA
>NW_008675664.1:0-5726 GCF_000695815.1 Acanthisitta chloris
CCTCATCCAAATGGAATCAGCCTATCTCTCCAGCCTACGCAGGCCCCCTGCAGAGCCCTCCTGCCTTCCAGAATCAAGAACATAACATCCAAAAACAGAATCACACATTCTGAAAGTGATCAGCAACATGAAGAACACTTTCTATATCCTGATCTTTAGGCATTTTTAGAACACATGCAGAGAAATACGATGCAGAAAAGAAAGCAAAGTTATTAGCTATCCTAAGATCAACCTCTGAGTGTTTTGAAGAATCTGGATGTGAGTATGCTGGAATGATTTTGCAGATTTTCAGCACTCCAACTCCTCCCTCCGAAATCTTCTTCTAATTATCCTGGATTAGGCAATGCTGTGGTGCAACTAAGTCAGACACCGGGAAGAGTGTGTGCTGCAGAGAAGTGAAGCTAAGCAAAAATCCCACGTACTCCCCTTGCAGATTCTGCTAAAGATCAGCAGAAATCACTCATATCTGCTGATGGAAGTGCTTCTGTGCTTTCTGACGGCTGTGGATGGGAGAGGTTTGTCGGTGTCAGCTCTGGCCATGGGAAGGCTTCTTTGGATAAACCAATGACGAAAAAGAGTTTCCAAGCACCTGGGAACAAATTTGTCCTTTTTTCTCCTTGATTTCAAGGCACTGAGACTTAGTTTTTAAAGAGAGATTGAAAGGTGTCATGAGATCAAGAGATCTGCTCTAAACTATTTTCCTGCTGCTTCACTTCATGGAGCTCAAGGAGCATTTAGACAAGGCCCTGAGGTACATGGTGAGATTCTTGGGGTTTTCCTGTGCAGGGCCAGGTGCTGGACTCACTGATCCTTGTGGGTCCCTTCCAACTCAGGAGATCCTGTTTCACTCTCTTGAACATCCTTCGTCTAGCTCATTGTTGAGAAGAACTCATGGCTGCACAAGCACCAGGTTTCAGCCTTCATCCCAGAGAATAACAGCTCTTCATGGGCTTCTCCCCCCTAAACTACATCACCCTTCAGATCCATTCATTCCTTTCATCTATACAACAGCCCCTGGGAAAGAGAACTGCCTTTAATTGCTTGCAGAAAAAGAACCTGGCTTCAAGCTTTCCAGCCCATAATTTCATGTGCTACCCCCAGCTCCTGAATTACAAAGCAACAGCAATCAGATTTTACCTGCTCCAGTACAAAACCACAAGAGGACTTGGCCCACTGCATTCTAGTCATTTTTTAAAACCATTTGTTTTCTTTCCTTTTGGTTTTACAGCATCACGTTTGCCCCTGAGAAGTATTTGGCAAATCAGTACCAAACCTGCCAGGGAAAATCCTCCTTATAAAGAAAGCTGGAAAGCTGCCTAGTGCCTAGTCCAGCATCACAGTGAGCTGAATGCAAAGCCTCATGAAGCATCCCTCTGCCACTTAATGATAAACAAGCACTAAGTCAGAGAAATAAATCCCTTCTTCAAAACTGAGACACAAACCATTGGTAGGCAAGGTCAAAGAATCATAGAATCATAGAATCAACTGGGTTGGAAAAGGCCTCCAAGATCATCGAGTCCAACCCTACTGTCGTTACCAGACCATGGCACTAAGTGCCACATCCAGTCTCATCTTCAAAACCTCCAGGGACAGTGAATCCCCCACCTCCCTCGGCAGCCCATTCCAATGTCTGATGGAATCAGACCACAGGTGCTCTGATCATCACATGTACCTGATGTTTCTCACCATCAAGAAATATTCACCAATGCAATGTGAAGACAGGCTAGGAGAGCTGGGGTGGTCAGCCTGGAGAAGAGAGGGCTCCAGGGAGACCTTAAAGCCCCTTCCAGCATTTAACAGGGCTCCGAGAGAGCTGGAGAGGCACTTGGGACAAGGCCTGGAGGGACAGGACAAGGGGGAATGTCTTCCCACTGCCAGAGGGCAGGATTAGATGGGATACTGGAAAGAAATTCCTCCCTCTGAGGGTGGTGAGGCACTGGCACAGGTTTTGCTGATAGGATTGCTAAAGTACTATGCAAAAGTGGAGCCAATCAAGCACTACCTTTATTGGGAGCATATCAATAATTTCAGCACTGTGGTCTTTCCTGGCCCGATTTAGGATTTAATGCAAGACTTCTGGGCTGTGCTGGGCTCAGGCACTGTCTCTACTTGTTACCATTCAGTCTTCATTTGCAAATGATAATTTTTTTTTTGCTTTGAATGGCATGCCTGACTGCAGGGCAGAGTAAATCCAATCCTTTTAAACTGCAGCCAAAAATTTGCCATGAATTAGGAGGCTGCAGCATATTTACAATACGAAATGAAATATCTCTACGAGTGGTGGTATGAATAAACGATGATTCTTCTCTCTTTTTTTTTTTTTATGGGATAATTTTCAAAGCGGCGATTTTGCAAAGACTCAGGAAGAAAACAATTTTGTTTCATTTTCATAACAGAATCCAGACCTCGAAAATTCAACCTCACGAGCTACAATTATGCAGCAGAACTACCACTGCGAATTTTCAAACACAATGCCTTTTATTGTCTCTTCTCATTCTTTTCCTTTCCTGTTCTCTATGATTTTCTGTCCTGTTACCCTCCACAGAAACTCTGCAGCAAAAAGTCTGGCTTGACAAGGAAACTTTTAAGTTTTCGGGCTTCAAAGGAAAACAAGCAAACCTTCAAAACAAGGTATTTGGGGTTTTATTTGCAGCTTTATGGGAACAAACAACAACAAAAGGTCTTATTATATGGAAATTTGACAGCTGATTCAGCTTTTCCATGGGGGATGGAGTGGTGTTTTAGTCACCTCCTTCGGAATCTATGTGGATTATGCTGGAGAATAAAGAATGGAGACTACTGAAGAGAAATCCCTTGTGCTGCACAACCTGCTAGACGTTTCATCCAAGGACAGTAACGTAGTCCAGACACAAACTTACTGTTTACAGGAACTTCCCAAATAATCTTCTTTGATATCACTATTTGATTAATATGTTTTCCACCTGTTGTAGGAGGCAGCAGCTCTGAAGTCCAAAGACTGAGATGAAACACCTACGCAGCACGAGTGCATCTTGCTTCCCATGCAGAGAGCACTTTTGGATGCAAGGGCTGCCTTCAAACATAGTAACCTCTAAGCCATTAAACATCCCTGCCTGGGAAATGAGCTTTTCCTCCTAAAAGCCAGAGACCAAACATGACTCTGAATGTCACACACACTTGGGCTCTCCAAAATAGCTTGAAACTCTTCACGCTGCTTTTGAAGAAAGGCACGTGAAGCTGAGCAACTCTGCACCCCAGGCAGCCCCTGTTTATGGGCAGCATCTGGTTGCAATTACCCACTTGATGGAATGCAAAGCAACAATTTTTGTTACTGAGGGGACTGGGAGAACAAACAGGACATTATTTACACATTAAAGAGAGTTACTCACCCCGACACCACCGCAAGGCAGCCTGACAAACATCGACGTTAGAGAACCTGGAGGGAAACGGAAAAAACCCAACACTGAACCTGTGAGGCAAAAGTCAAAGTTCACCAGATTTTCGGCCAATTTTATGGCAATGCTGCAATCTTTCTGAACACAGTAACACAGACTGGGGGTCTTTCTTCCTCAGCAAACCCTCCTGGTACAGCACATAAACACACAACGTTCACACTTGGGCTTCAAGTTCAAGCGCCTTCCCGAAGGAAAAGCCTTCCATATATCAAGAGTGTTATGCAAGGTTTGGGTGCTCTCTGACATTTCAAGCAGTCCCACTGACTAGAAATGATTGAGATGCCACCAACAATTGCTCAGCATGTCTCCTCAGATGAATGCTTTAACCCCTTTCAATTGAGGGAGGGCAGGAAACCATAAAAACACCCCAATTATCGCTCATCTGCAGTTACTAGATGACTTTAGAGGGCATGGGCTTCATAGAAGAGCAAGGCAAAAAAAGTAAACCAGTGGCAAGTGAAGAAAAAACATGTGTTTTGACTGAAAGCGCAAAACCAACATTAAGAATTTGAGGAAAATTGAGAAAACAATCTGTAGGGCTAATTCTGCATCAGTAAGAACTGTAACATCACTGTCTGGGTTTGTGTATGAGCAAATTATGCTCAGTTCAAACTTCTGATGGTGCTTGGAGTAACCTGGGCTAGTGGAAGGTGTCCCTGTCCATGGAACCAGGTTGGAATGAGATTGGCTTTACAGTCCTACCAACCCAAACCATTCTGGGCCTCTCTAACTAAAAGAGGAGCTACGGATTTGGTCAATCTGAGCGCACAGTGAAATGCACTCCTTGATTAGATCCATGTGAAAGTTCTCAGACCATCCTGCCTCAGACCTCCTGTCACATCTTTCACTGCTAATCCACCCATTATTTTGATATTTATCTTCCTGACAACACTTTATCATTGCTCCCCACAAAAGAAAAGCAGCCTTATTTGCCTAAATTTCAACTTGTTCGACAGGTTCCAAGTCTTTCCACTGTCAAAAGAGAGATAGATTAACATTTTATATCTTTGCTGGGATGAGGGGGAATGGATTTAAACTGAAAGAGAGTAGGCTTAGATTGGATAATGGGAAGAAATCCTTCCCTGTGAGGGTAGTGAGGCAGTGGCACAGGTTGCCTGGAGAAGCTGTGCCTGCTCCAGCCCTGGGAGTGCTCCAGGCCAGGTTGGACAGGGATTGGAGCACCCTGGTCTAGTGAAAGGTGCCCATGGAAGCAGGCTGGAATGAGATGAGCTTTAAGGTCCCTCCCAACCCAAACCATCCTGGGATTCCATGATCCTTTAAAGGCACATCCCCCTTATAATTTGCAGAAGCTTAACAAGAAACATTCCGTTTCCATCCCCCAGCTTCCCAAGCTCTTCCCTTTTAAGCAGAGGTTTCTCATGCTGTTTTCTTCCTCACAGACATATCAAAGGCAAATAGTTTACATGGAGTCATAAGACACATGTCAAGACAATCAGCTCTAACAAAGTCCCATTTGCATATGCAAACCTCACACAAAGCTTTGGTCTCACCCTACAAACCTGCCATACATGTCCCTCCAAGATGTTTAGAAGAACCCCACAAAGCTGTTTGGTACATTTAAAAGCTTTTAAGCTCCCCATAGGAGAGGATGGCTGAAGAAGGGGCTGCTTACAGCTGTGTTCACCACTACAAATGGATGTTTTTCTTGCTACCCTCACTCAGGTCCAGCCCTGTGGACTCCATCAAGGTAAGAAAGAAGACCATAGAAAAACAGAATTTAGGAGCTGGAATGGACCTTACAGATCATCTAGTCCCAACCCCCTGCCCTGGGCAGGGACACTTCCTCACTAGATCAGGTTGCTCAAGGCTTCATCCAGTCTGGTCTTGAACACCACCAGCGTTGGGGCCACCACCACTTCCCTGGGCAGCCTGTTCCAACGTCTCACCAAGACGGTTATGCGAGCTTGGCAGCCAGTCCCACTGTCAGCAGCTCCAGGCTAAAATGGTGCCAGCTGGGTTTAAGAAATTGGGTCCAAGCTCAGCTAAAAGCTACTGGAAAGCCCTTCCTCCCAGAGATCCTTGGGGACCTCACCTTCAGCTCTTTGACAACTTTGGTCTACTTTGCGCCGAAGCAGCCAACATTTTGTACCGGAAAGACCTCACTATTAGGATTATTTCTCTTCACTATAGGATTAAACTTGATCTCTACAGACATTTTAAAATGAGTGATTAAAGACATGGGCGACACAGAGCAGAACTGCAGGAGAACTTCCAGGCAGAGCAAGAGTTGCTCCTCGCTCAGGTTCTCTAAAGAATCCATCAGGAATGGTT
>NW_008675664.1:5744-9843 GCF_000695815.1 Acanthisitta chloris
CTCTAACCAAACAAACTGGTTGTATCTCTGGAACTATTGATACAGATTGTGCCAAGAGTCAAACAGGGAGTGGAAAAGTACCTCAAGAGGATCTTCTTGGATCTCCCAGGGAAGATTTACGCACCGTTCTTTTGGACTGTTGCTTTTCCACTCCCAAGGATATGACATCATAAATTCTATAAAGTTTCCATACTAACTGAGCTATCATTCAGCTGGAGATGTCTACTTTTGGGTCCTCTGGGTTTAAAGAGGTGGGAAGAGAGCTGTAAATGCAGTGCTAATTGCACATTCAAATGAACGGCTAATGGTTTCCCTCTTTGGGGATCTCCTGTACATACTGAGCCCACTGCAAAATCTTTCCAGCTCCTATGCTCTGACTGCTACCTCATGCAGGCCATCAAGCTAATCCTCTTTTCATATCATCCAAAATCAGGCTAATCCCAATATAAACTTTCTCAACGTCTAGGTTCCAGGACTGTCTTTTTTTGCTGATCCTTACGTGAGAAATTCCCAAATTGCCCATCCAACCCATCACCTACCACTGCGAAAAGGCAGTAGGTGATGATGTCTCCACGGAAGTAAGGTGCTAAAATCCATGTGGTTTGGTTGTTTGGGGGGTTGGTTACCTCAACATCCAGCCCTTAGGACTTCTGCTGGAAAAATATCTGTATTTTACAACAGATGCAAGTGGGATAAACAATCTTACTCCAAATTAAACAAATGCAGGACTATCTAAGAGGCCCCTGCATCTCTCTCGCAGATTATGCATACAAACCTGACAGCTATTTGTTGATGCCTGTGCAGCTGGTTGGGGCTGTAGATCCAGGTCCTTAGGAGGGTGTTCCAGTTCCTCTCTATCATGGAAAACTTTCTAACATGCAGAGTTTACAAGGATAAAATAAAATATCTGAATTATCTTTCCTCCTCAGGGAACCCTCCTTTTAGGTTCTGAAGACATCAAAGAAAGGAAGTTTGAGCTATCTAGGGTTTAGGTATTTACTCGAAGAGAGAGTGATGTATCTTGTGGTGGGAACAATCCTCTTGGGAACTGCACAGGGCTGAGGATGGAGGGAGCCCCAACATCTCACCTTTCATGCTGATAAGTCAGGGATCAGGACTGTAGTGTGACTGCCAGAGAACAGGAAGGGGAACCCCTACACAGGGAACCATACCTAGAAGCTTCTTGCTGTCCAGCTTCTGTCTGTTCAGAGGGTTTGTGCCATAGAGCAGTGTATGGGCTTCCGAGTGAACCGTCTGCAGCTCTTCCAGAGTTGCTTTTCTTCCACGAATGCACTGGAAAAGGAAAGAGAAAGGTAATGAAATCACTGAAGAACTGCTTAGCTCTTACTAAAGATTTTTTCTTTTTCCTCAGCAAAGCATAAAGGCAACAAGCAAAATACTAAATGTTCTTATGTGGAAAAATTCAGAGTTTGGTTGAATCTCTTATTACAGTTATTTGTTTGACATACGAAGTCATCTGTAGATTTATTTTTTTTTGTTTTAAAACTACTTACTACAGAGAATTTCCTAAGCAACAAAGGTATTGCTTGACTAACAAATAGTCAGGATTTCAGTTATAAGCGATTCAAAAGTGATTCTGTGTTGAAAATGTCCCTCCAAACCGCTCTCTAACATTGCCACCGCAACTATGAACCAAACATAAACATTCTTCCCAACACACTGATTACCAAGCTGAATCTTCAAGCAGTCAAGGATTGCTTACAATCTCATACCAAAGTCAAACACTGGCTTCACTGAAGATCGTGAAAAAGCTTTTATTGATGTCAGCGTGACTCAACTTCACACTTTACAAACTGGAGAGCTTCTCCCTTTTTCTGTCATGAGGGTCCAGCAAACCTTCAGCGCTTTCTCTTGCTGCCCTCACTCATTTGCTAAGGAAAATCTGTTCGTAAGAATAAATCATAGACTCAACCAGGTCGGAAGAGACCTCAGAGATCATCGAGTCTTACCCTACCGTGGTTACTAGACCATAGCACTGTGACACATCCAGTCTCATCTTGAAAACCTCCAGGGATGGGGAATCCACCCCCTCCCTGAGTAGCCCATTCCAATTCCTGACTACTCTCTCTGTAAAAAATCTCTTCCTGATATCCAACCTAAACCTCCCCTGACAGAGCTTGAGTCTACTTCCAGTAAAGTGCTACTGTAAATGCTAAATTTTAGGCACAGAATCATAGAATCACAGAAGCTCCTGAGCTGGAAGAGACCCATAAGGGTCATCGAGTCCAACTCCTAGCCCAGCACAGGACACCCCAACAACCCCAACATGTGCCTGAGAGCACTGTCTGAACAACCCCTGAACTGTGCCAGACTTGGGCTGTGACCACTGCCCTGGAGAGCTGTTCCAGTGCCCAAACACCTTTGGGGGAAGAACCTTCTCCTAATAACCTAATCCTGTTCCAGTGCCCAAACACCCTCTGGGGGAAGAACCTTGTCCTAATATCTAACCAAACTTGTTCCAGTGCCCAAACATCCTCTGAGGGAAGAACCTTTTCCTAATATCCAGTCTAAACTTTCCCTGACACAGCTCCATGCTGTCTCCTTGGGTCCTAGAAGGACCATCCCTGGAAGTGTTTCAGGCCAGGTTGGATGGGGCTTGCAGCAACTTGGTCTAGTTGAAGCAGTCTCTGCCCTTCGCAGGAGGTGGAACAAGATGAACTTTAAGGTCTCTTCCAACCCAAACCTTTCTGTGATTCTGTGACACAGAAGCTCCTGGAAGAGACCCATAAGGGTCATCGAGTCCAACTCCTAGCCCAGCACAGGACACCCCAACAACCCCAACATGTGCCTGAGAGCACTGTCTGAACAACCCCTGAACTGTGCCAGACTTGGGCTGTGACCACTGCCCTGGAGAGCTGTTCCAGTGCCCAAACACCCTCTGGGGGAAGAACCTTGTCCTAATATCTAACCAAACTTGTTCCAGTGCCCAAACATCCTGAGTCCAACTCCTAGCCCAGCACAGGACACCCCAACAACCCCAACATGTGCCTGAGAGCACTGTCTGAACAACCCCTGAACTGTGCCAGACTTGGGCTGTGACCACTGCCCTGGAGAGCTGTTCCAGTGCCCAAACACCCTCTGGGGGAAGAACCTTGTCCTAATATCTAACCAAACTTGTTCCAGTGCCCAAACATCCTCTGAGGGAAGAACCTTTTCCTAATATCCAGTCTAAACTTTCCCTGACACAGCTCCATGCTGTCTCCTTGGGTCCTAGAAGGACCATCCCTGGAAGTGTTTCAGGCCAGGTTGGATGGGGCTTGCAGCAACTTGGTCTAGTTGAAGCAGTCTCTGCCCTTCGCAGGAGGTGGAACAAGATGAACTTTAAGGTCTCTTCCAACCCAAACCTTTCTGTGATTCTGTGACTTTTCTGTCCTAAAACCATTTGTGCCCCTTATGGATCAATTCTATCGCCTCCAAGAGACATGGTGGGTGGATCTCAGCACTTGGCAGGGTGACTAGCAGCCTCTCAGCTGCCTGAGGGAAAAAGGTTCTCCCTTCATCCATACCTGAAATTTCAGTCAGTGTTTGTTTGCATGACAAAGATAAATATTTATCTGTGAGCCCTTTTCTGGCTTGTGTGGGACATTTCAAGTGGACACACACCCTGAATTATTTGAGCCTGCATGAGAAAGCAGAGCTGGGATTTATTTCCAGTGTGCAGTTGTGGAGGGAATTAGAGTTGTAAAACTCCTTCTGGAAGAGGACAGGAATCCAGTGGAGTCTCGATGGATCCCACGCAGTGTGTAAGTGATTAGTTACTACACAGGGTGCTGTGTTTGTAATCCATGTGAGAAACTACCTGCAACCAACAGCATCAAAATACACCTGGACCACAGCAATGGCCTCTTAAGGAAGGAAGGGGAAGGATCTGAATCAGTTCAGTTTTACCTTTTTTAAAACTCATATTGAGTTGCAAGAAATGGATAGAACTACAAAACCACAAATTTTGCATCAAGCCCTTGGGTTTCCTTAATTGGCTATTAACACCTGAGGCACAGGGCAAACAGACCTATGACACTGAAGATAAGACTTGTCTGTCTTCAAGAGCAGCTATCATAGAATCATAGAATCAGCTGTG
>NW_008675665.1:0-471 GCF_000695815.1 Acanthisitta chloris
GGTCATATTGTCCTTACATCGCTCACCCGCGGGGCCCTATTGCCCCCACCACGCACAGCGGTGTATGGCACTGTGCATGGTCCTGGGCATAGCACAACGTGGGCCACAGCATCGTGCAGGCGGAAGGACCGCCACGTCCCCAGCAGCTGCGCCGATCTAGCCCAGCCCCACCACGCAGTGCTGCTGGTCATTCCCTCTCCAGCCATGCCACTAGGAGCAGGGGTATCCCCTGCTTCCCCCCAGTCACCCGAGGCTGTGTGTGACCCAGGCCTGGCAGCCCTCGTTCCCGATAAGGTTTCCCATTCCCGATAAGGTCTCCCATTCCCCCGCGGGGCCCCAGCCGGCTGTGCACACTCAGCACTTCCCGCCTGGCTATTTAAAGCCGGGCAGGAGCCGAGTGGCCCTTTCCCCGCACAGCTCAGCCCACCCTGCTGGACTCTCCTCCCGCAGCCATGAGCTCCGGAGCGGCGG
>NW_008675665.1:489-1712 GCF_000695815.1 Acanthisitta chloris
CCCCCCCCCCCCCAGCCAGGAGCTCCGGAGCGGCGGCAGCGCCGATCTTCGCCGAGGGCGAGGCCTGCCGAGCAGCCTGGCAGAAGGCAGCGGCTGGCTACGATGCTCCCGATGCCCACCTGGAGATCCTGGGCAAGCCGGTGATGGAGCGCTGGGAGACTCCCTACATGCACTCCCTCGCGAATGTGGCTGCCTCCAAGGGTAACAGGGACCCCTCCCCCGGGGTCGGGGATGTGCCCTGGAGTGCAGCTGAGACAGGGGGAGTGGGCAGCACCCCTGAGAGAGAGTAATGTTGTGCTGGGGCACCCCAGTGGATGTGCTCCCCACGCAGTGGTGATGGCAGCAGGGCTGTGGTGGCACTTGTGTGCTCGTGTCAGGGTGACACGTTCCCAAAGGGAATGGGGAGCAGGAAGGAGTGCAGACACCTCCCATACAGGACCTGCTGCTTTTGGGGCTGTTTCCCACGTGGTGGTGGTGGGAGGGTTTGGCAGTGCCACTGTAGGACATTGCGTGTCCCTGCTGTGGTCACCTGGAGGGGTTTGGTGGGGGCAAAGAGCCACTGTGGGGGGCAGCAGGTGATGGGGACACAGGGCTGCTCCCATTTCTCCCCCCAGTGCCATGTACTTCCAACCCTCTCAAAAAAAGCTCAATTCAGGGAAATATTAGGGCAGGATTTGGGTCTGCGGGGCTTGGAAGAAGAGAACCTGCAGGGCTCTGTGTGTGCTGGGTGTCCCTGGGGAGGCACAGCCCTCCAACTGCCCCCTGCCCGCAGGGGGCCGCGTGCTGGAGGTGGGATTTGGCATGGCCATCGCTGCCACCAAGGTGCAGCAGCTGGACATCGAGGAGCACTGGATCATCGAGTGCAACGAGGGCGTCTTCCAGCGCCTGCAGCAGTGGGCAAAGACGCAGCCACACAAGGTCAGGGTGTGCTCTGTGAGGGTTTGGGGCCAGGGGGTGCCTCCTCCAACCCACAGCTCACCCCTCTGCCCCTCTGCCCACAGGTGGTGCCTCTGAAGGGGCTGTGGGAGGACGTGGTGCCAGCGCTGCCCGATGGGCACTTTAGTGGTGAGACATTGCCAGTGGGACTGGGAAGGGGCAGCTGGGGGGTCCACATGGTGGGGTGGGGTTTCCACAACAGGATAGGGGTCCCTATGGCAGAGTGGGGGTCCCTACAGCAGAGTGAGAATGCCCATAGCAGGGTGGGGGTCCCTGTGGCAGGGTAG
>NW_008675665.1:1725-5001 GCF_000695815.1 Acanthisitta chloris
AGAGGAGTTCCAGCATGTCTCTGCACCATGGAAAGAGGAAAGCAATTCAGCCAGGGCACAGGTGAGCACCCAGCCTGCTTCCTCCCATGGGACAGGGACAGGTGCGGCCAGTGTCCCTGGGAACAGCACCTTGCCCTGGAGAGCACACATTGCTGCCTTCCAGGGTCAGAGTCTTGGGGGGGGGCAAACTGAAATAGGCAAAACTAGTACCAGGCCGTGAAGGGGCATCTCCCCTGGCACATGAGCCCCTCTGGCACTTCAGGGGGGCTCCTTGCTAACAGGCAGTGTCTGGTGTTCCCGGGCAGGGATCCTGTATGACACCTATCCACTGTCAGAGGACACCTGGCACACACATCAGTTCAGCTTCATCAAGGTAATGTGCTGGCAAGCAGCTCTGTGGGAGGAGTGGGAGCTGGAGGGGGTGAGGTGGGGCTAGGTACTGAGCCTCCCCTGGATCCGTGTGGCAGGACCATGCCTTCCGCCTGCTGCGTCCCGGCGGGATCCTCACCTACTGCAACCTGACGTCCTGGGGAGAGCTGCTCAAGACCAGGTACAGCGACATTGAGAAGATGTTTGAGGTGAGTGTTGTCCCCAGGCCCCTCCAGCCCAACCTGGGGTGCCCCAAAGCCACCCCACCAGCCTGGGCACCTTCCAGGGTGCTTCCCAGTGTGGAGCAGGGGGAGCCAGATCACTCCATGGCTAACTCATCCATGGATGTGTGGCTCAGCAGCAGATGCTGGACGGGAGGTTTTGCCCAGGACAGCCCAAGGTGGGGTCCCTGCCTCTGGCTGTGCTGTGTCACTGCAGTGTCCCCACTCGCCTCCTGACACCTCAACCATGGCTTCTTCTCCCTCCTCTCCCGCAGGAGACCCAGGTGGAGCACCTAGTCCAGGCTGGGTTCAAGCGGGAGAATATCAGCACAAGGGTGATGGAGCTGGTGCCCCCCCCGGAGTGCAGGTACTACTCCTGCCCCAAGATGATCACACCTGCCATCCTGAAACACTGAGAGGCCTCGGGGGCTGCCAAGGGGGACATATCCTGGGGAGCAGAGAAGGAGAACAGCTCTTAACTCCTTTGATGACGACATCGAAACCAATTTATCCAGAGGCAGCTGGAGGCTTGGGATAGAAGTCCTGGATTCCAAGGGACAAAAGGACCGGAAACTCACTGCCCTCCAACGTCCCATCCTATGTCTGTCCCCTTGGGATTTTCACTCAAGACTCACCTTGAAATTCCTCAGTCCAGCTGGAATTCCAGAGTGCTGCTCAAAGGGGTTCCAGAACTAGCTGTTTCCTCTGAAAACTGGATCACTGGGAGAAATCCCAGGGCGGCTTCCCACACAGCAGCCAAATAATCCAACCCAGGGGCAGAAACAGGGAGGACAGAGCAGTTTGAGGCATTTCAACGCATTTCAGCTGCTCCTGGAGCAACTCCCCAGGGAAGTTTCCCAACAGTTTTGGCTGGAGTCCACAGCAGTGAGTCCTGACCCTGATAACCCCTCACAGCCCAACAGATGTCTTTCCCTCTACCCCCAGAAGGGACAAAGTCCATTAAAAGGAATGAAATACCCAAACTGCTGTTTCAGAGTGATTTATTTGTCTTTCCAAAGTATGTTTGTCAGTCGACCACTACCATTCTTTGTCCCAGGCTCCAGGATGCATCCAGGACAGGCTGCTTTATCCCCACCCTGTTAAGGAGCTCTGCAGTCAGGTTTATAAGTCATATTCTGACTTCAAGCATCAATATTTTACTTACAGCAAAAATAACCTTCTGCCCCCTGTGCACACAGATATTAGGGATTTGTGAGATCCTGTGTATGAATTATCAACGAGGAGCAGGTGGTGAAGGAGGGATGAGCTCAGGGAGGCCTCAGGGCTCACCTGAATGTGTCTCAAAACTTTCGAACAAAGCTAAAAAGCACATCCCAGGTTCTGGCAAGGTTTATGTTCATTCTCCTTCCCTCACAAGTGGTTTGGACCAGAAACCAACAGGCTGAATGTTCCCAAATTCAGGTCCTGCTTTTTTAGTCCAGTTTTTAGTTCAGTTCTTGAGACCATAAAGATTACCAAAGACAGAAGCACCTTGACCAGGTGGAGTTTTATTGGAGGGGCTGAGGCCCCATTTGTGCGTGGATGTAAGCAGTGCCAGGGATGGGGACAAGGATAAAGGCTATTTCCTGTACCAGATCTGAATCTTCTTCTCCCGCTTGATCTTCCTCTGGAGCTGCAGGATCCCATAAAGCAGGGCCTCAGCTGTGGGTGGGCAGCCTGGGAGGGACAGAGAGAGGATGGATGGCTGCACGGAGCAGAAGAGGTGACAAGCCAAAGGATTCATCCCAAAGCTGTGACTTCCCTCGGGCTTTGTGGTTGGCACAGGCAAGAGTTTAAAGAAGCTAAACTGATGGTGTTTTGCAATAAGGTCGGTATCAAACACAGCAATGCTTTGTTTTAAGCAAAGTGTATCTAAACTACAGCTCACACTTCCCACACCAGTTTCAGGTACCATCACTTGTCAACCCACTCACAGGTGCCACCACCTGCACAACCCTCACTGCTGCCCCAGCAAAGCCCCTGAAGCTGCTGCAGCTTCACCTCCACAGTTTGAAACAGGAAAATCCGTAACACCACCCAGCTGTGTGGGAATGCACAGAATTCCGCTCATTCCCTCCCTGCTCCCAGGCCTACCGGGGACATAGATGTCCACAGGCACGATGCGGTCGCAGCCTCGCACCACAGAGTAGGAGTAGTGGTAGTAGCCTCCGCCGTTAGCACAGCTGCAAGAGAGAAGCAGCGTCAGCCCCTGGTCCAGCCCAGGATGGGGAGCAGGAGGCCAGGGGGAAGGTGACGCCAGCAGGTGAGCACTGCCAGCACAGACCCACCAGCAGAGCCCACACTGAGGGACAGTGCAGGTGACACCACGGGGGTTCAGTCCCTCCATGAGCCTTTTGTGCTTTTAGCTGAATCCAACCAAACTGAGTCATTCCCATCACTCCTACCAAGCAGAGACTCAGTTCTTCCTCTTTGCTGCAACACCTCTATATTTTGCCATTGAGCATTCCCAGAACTTGCCCTGTCCCAGGTCCCAGGTCTCAGGTCCCAGCCTGGACCAACCATCCTCGGCCTCAGGGGATGAGCAAGTTGGCAGAGTAATAGAATCATTCAGGTTAGAAAAGACCTCCAAGATGATGGAGTCCAACCGAGTTCCTCCAAGGAACACATTCCAACTGAGCTCCCCCATTAAGCATATTCCAACCAAGTCCCCACACAGCACAGATTC
>NW_008675665.1:5030-7671 GCF_000695815.1 Acanthisitta chloris
ACTCTGGGACTCTGGACATACACGGTTCCCTGGCTGCAAACCCCCGGATCCATCCCTGGGAGGTCTCTGCAGCTCAGTGTCACACACATCATTCCCAGTGAGAGGGAGCCTCCCTGCTCTGCTTTCCAAGGCCTCTTTGGAGCATTTAAGGCCTTGGAGACACAAAGAAGGATGCATTCCTCTCCCTGCACACACACACACTGCCCCACGGTGCCGAGGCCATCCCAGCACTCACCTGCCCATGGAGACGACGTAGCGAGGTTCCGGCATCTGGTCATACACCTGTGGGACATGGACATGTGGAATCAGCTCCATGTCCCCAGCTGGGTGCAGGAGGCCCCCAGGGACACTGGTACCTTCCGCAGCGCTGGGGCCATCTTGTTGGTGAGGGTCCCTGCCACAATCATGACGTCAGCCTGGCGGGGACTGGCGCGGAACACGACCCCGAAGCGATCCATGTCGTAGCGAGGAGCTGCCATGTGCATCATCTCCACAGCACAGCAGGCCAGCCCAAAGGTCATAGGCCACAGGGAGCTCTGCAGGGACACACACAGGGACAGGTGAAGGGGCGAGGGCTGGGACAAGAGTGTGTCAGAAAGGGAAAGGGATGGGGGAGGTTTAAATTGTGGGGGGAAAAGCCCACGGGGAAAGAGGCACTTGGAGATATGTGTGTGCAGCCTCAGAGGTGCTGAATATGCACAGAGCTGCTCCTTGTACCTCCCACACTGCTTAAACCACCTCAGGGCCCCACAGGGACAGCAGGGAAGGGACAACTCAAAGCCCCACACAGGGACAGCAGTGGCTGGAGAAAGAACAACTCAGCTAAGGCAGAGCACAGCAGGCTTGGGGCAGTGCCACTTGTGTCACTTGCCACACAGACAGAGAGCTGCTCAGGGCAAGGACTATAGTGCCAGAAAGTGCCCTTGGCCTGTGACTGAAGGGCAGTTCTGCACCCCATACTGTTCTCTGCCCCCTGTGCCTTCAGCCTCTCTCCTGCTCTGTCCCTGGACCCCAAATGTCACCCTGTGGCCATGTAACTTGGCCATTTCCCTGCAAGGAGCTCTGAGCCTATTTTTATCCCAAGGAGGAGGTGACTCCAATCCATTTCCCACAGGCACTGGATCCCAGCTCTCCTCTGATCACAGCAGCACTCAATCCCAGCTTCCCTACTTGATCCCAGCTTCCCCACTCAATCCCAGCTCTTTCGCACTCAGTTCCAGCTCTTTCCCACTCAATTCCAGCTCTTTCCCACTCAGTCCTAGCTCTCACCCACACAATCCCAGCTCTCTCCCACTCAGTCCCAGCTCTTCCCACTCTGTCCCAGCTCTCTCCCGCTCAGTCCCAGCAGCCCCAGCACTCACCCTCCGTGCCCAGTTGATGAGGTCATCGAGCTTGGTGACGATGTACTCCCCTCGGCTGCTGGGGAGGTAAGACTTTCTCTGGACAACAGCTGAGCTCTTTGGCTGCACCTGCACAGAGCTACAGGAAACAGGGCACTGCTGTCAGTCTCCAGCTGCAGAGTCAAACCCTATCCTGGAGGAGCTGTGACTCCCTGAGGAATCCATGGTACGTCACTGATGGACAGCCAAGGATGGACAATCCCACACCTTCCACCTCCCCTGGAGCTGGTTCATGGCAGAGGTTCTCCCCCAGTGTGGGGGTCTGGTGTTCACACATAATTCCTCTGCCATACCCAAATTAGAGGGTCCCCAGGGCTCACACACTGCCAGCTCCCTCCAGATCCCAGAAGTGAAGGCAGGACAAGCCTGACAGAGCACCAGCAAGCAGGAGGTGCCCCTGGGAGCCCCCAACCCATGGGAGGGGACATGGCTGAGGAGCTGTTACCTGTCTGCATGATCAGCCACCGACGTCTGATGGAGCAGCTGAGTGTGAACAGGTGTCACAGCACAGGGCCTGGGGGACAGGAGAGCCACCACACAGGTGACAGGTGACACAGCCTCCACCACATACCAGTGCCCTCCCCACGGGGGGCAGAGTAGCCCCAGGGGTGGGTCAGCAAGGGGGGAGACCCCCAGTGACACCCCAAACCCTCCCACAGCTTACTCAGGGCTCCCTGGCATGGAGGAGCTGCTCAGCTATGAGTCAGGGGTCCCACTGCCCCTGCTCCACATCCCCCAGCCCTGAGGTCAGGGGCCCTACTGCTCTGGGGTCAGAGATGCCACTGCACAGCTTCCAGCATCCCCCAGCCCCGGGATCAGGAGTTCCATTGCCCTGAGGTCAGGGATCCCACTGCCCCCCGCTCCAGGATGCTCCCACTCACCGCCAGCCCAGCACGCCGTGCCCAGGGAGCCTGAGACCTGCAGGAGAGGACGGCAGAGCTCAGCCAGCCAGGGGCCACAGCTGGGGACAGCCCGGGGTCCCCCTAAGGCCTCCAGCCCAACTCAGTCCCTCCACAGAGGGCCCAAGCCTGGTCCCGTTCCCGTTCCCTGTTCCCATCCTTGTTCCTGTCCCCTATCCCTGCCCCTGTCCCCATCCCATCCCTGGTCCCGTCCTGTCCTATTCCTGTCCCCGTTCCCATCCTGGTCCCTGCCCCATATCCCTGTCCCATTCCCACTCCTGTCCACGTCCCCATCCCATCCCAGGTCCCGTGCTGTCCCTGTCCCATTCTTGTCCGCATCCC
>NW_008675666.1:0-240 GCF_000695815.1 Acanthisitta chloris
TGGGATGTTGTCAGGCTCTTGGATTGTACCCTGGGGGTTGCCCATCGTCACCTCCCCCTCCAACTCCATCTCAGCCTTTCTTGATGGTGGTGTTTCAGATGAAGACTCTGGACCACCACTCACTTCCAAGGAGGGGGTTTCGGGGATGCTGCCAGCTGCTGGGGGACTCTCTGTCCTCAGAGGCATGGCTGAATTGGTGGCATCCACGTCCACCACACTTCCCTCTGCTGCACCAGCTGG
>NW_008675666.1:278-3711 GCF_000695815.1 Acanthisitta chloris
GCTGGTTATACTGGTTTGTGGGTCCCCAGGCCTGTTGCCATCTCCTGGGGTTGCGTTCACCGACATGGCTTCAACTTGTGGCGAGGCTTTCTCCCCAGGGGATCCCTCAGCTGGGAGCCCAGCAGCTTCTGCAGTGCCCAGTGAGCTCTCACTGCCTGCTGTGGCCCCACTGCCATCCTGCCTGGGGCTCTCCTGCTGTGGTAAGGCCACCGTGGCATCATCGTGTGTCCCATTTGGGGCTTCCCGACCCTCCACCAGCCTTGGCTCGGCCCCAGCTGTGTCCCTGCCCCTCCGCAGCACAGTGACCTGCCTGGCCCTGGGCAGGGCAGGGGCACAGCCAGGCTTGGCCACGCACAGAGCAGCAGGAGCATCCTTGGGACTCCTCGTGGGGCTCTCAGCAGGGTGGATGGGCAGGAGGGTGCCATGCACATAGCTCTCCCTGTGCACTGGCACCTCCTGGGGGGCACCCACTGCCAGGGGGGTGCCATCACCTCCAGCCCCAACCTTCCCCCTCTCGTCCTGCCGCCGCGGCCTCTGCGCCGGGGAGTACACCTGCGAGAAGATGGGGCCGTGCGCGGTGAAGTCCTTGAGGAGGCTGATGGAGGAGGAGTGTTCCCGATGGGTCAGTGTGGTGGGGCTGGAGCTTGTCTTCTCCACGATCTCCTTCTCCCAGGCCTGCAGCAGGAGGGACACGCGGGAGGGACTCCCCTCCCTGCCCCGCACGCTCCCCGTGCTCTCCAGGCGTCGCGATACCAGTGAGACCTTCTGGAAACGGGACCTGCCCTCCGGCCCTGGAGCACTCACTGCTCCCTGCTTCATGCTCAGCTCTGCACTGGAGATGAAGCCCTTGGCCTTGGAGTGCCGGAATGGTGGATCCATGCTGGGGGGTTGGGGAGGGAACACCGTGACCCTCTAACACCCTGCGCTGTTGGGCTCAGTCCCTGCGGTTGCCACACTGGGACTGAGAGAGCTGCAGGGAGAAAAGGAGAGTCTGGGAGAGCTGAGCAGAATCACCCCACAGTGACAAGCCCTGGACCCCAAACCAGACCCTTGAACCCCATAGACCTCCCTCTTATCCTGCAGGACATTTTGGGGTGATCTCATGAGCACAGGAGGTGGATTTAGGGCTCTCTGCAATTTTCAGGCTGCTCAAGTCATCCATCCTGGCACGTGCAGGGGGTGGGGGGTACCGTGGGTCACTCTCCCTGCCTGTGCCAATGCTGCTGTGTCCAGCAGAAGTGGTGGGAGCTCCACCACACTCCATGGTGGACTCTGGCAGAACCCAGCACAGCACAGGTGAATGTGCAGGACGTGGCCAGGCCATGCCATGCCCCGAGCTGTGCCGTGCCCCAAGCTGCAGGATGAGTCAGGCGGGCAACAGGGCTGCGCCGAGTCAGCAAATGCAGCAAACAAACAAGCCCAGAAAACAACAAGGAAGCTGCTCTGTGGTGGGAAGGACCTGACTGGGATTAGGACCATAACTGGGGCAGCTGTGGGGTTCACAAGAGGAGGTGGGACCTGAAGAGCATCATCACTTCACCTTCCCTATTGCTGCTGGGAAAATGTGGATGGCTCCATTCACCTCTGAAGCCTCACTGGCTCATGGAAACGATCTGGGATGATCAGCCAGTGCTCACCCCCTGATCCAAGCTGGTCTCCAGCACCCAGCTCCATGTGCTGGTGTTGGGTGCTGCAGGGTGGGCATCGCTGTGGCCCACAGGGTGCAGGGCAGGGGACAGGGATACATATGCTGCTTCAGCTCAAGGGGATGCTGGTGGAGGTGTCACTGTGCCATGGCTGCATCCCTGACCCAGAAGGGTTTTATTGCTGGGTTTGGGATCGGGAAGCAGCTGACGCAGCAGGTGCTGGGGAGGGAGCTGAAAGTGCACCCACATCCCAGCATCTCCCAATTAGGAGCTGTTTGGTGTCACCACCCAGCTACAGGGACAGAGGCAGGAATGGGGCTTTGGGGTCAGCCCGAGGACAGGCTGAGATTGAGGTTCTCATCCAGGAATGGGGGCACCTCTCTGCACACCCCCCAGGGCTGGTTTCCCCAGGGAACACCTTGGGAGAGAGGCTCATCCTGCACCAGCTGGATGGGATCCATCCAATGGTGGCAGGTTGGGCTTTCCCAGTCCCTAAGGGGTTCAGGGGGCCTGGGGCAGGCAGGGAAGTGCCAGGTACAGGCAGCTGCCTGTCCCTTCTGCCAGCCTGCCACGCGCCCTCCAGATCCTGCTCTCCCCGGCCCAACAGGTCTTTCCAGAACAGATAGGAAGAGTTTGTGTCATTTTTCCGGAAGGTGATGAGACCTTGTCTGGGACAGCCAGCGCCGCTCGAGGCTGGGACCAGCCTGGGTGGGGCTGCACATCTGCATGGGCAAAGTGACAGTTGGTTCCCAGGGCCACAGCTGGATCCCCAGGGTCATGGCACGCAGCAGTGGGAGAGGGATGGGTGCACTGGCAGTGCAGGGGAAGAGCTGTCATGCCTCTGGCTCTGCGGTGGCACCAGGACAGGGGCACGGGCTCCACAGGCTGCTGGGGTAGATGGGAGCTGCTGACTCAACCTCACAGCTGCCTCTCACCTGGAGCTGGATTTCCAAAGATCTCCAGGTATGTCTTTCCCATCCCATCCCTGCAGCTGGATCTCGCAACTGGTGCCATTCTGGGACACCTGGTGCCCCACGGGCCCTGGGAAAGGAGCTCACCCAGAGTCCTGCTCTGACCCAACACCCCATTTTTACTTAAATAATTCCTACTGCAGTGATGGGTCGAGGACACAGAGACATGAGGACATGATTGCACAAGGACAGGAGGATACAGGGACATGAGGACAAGACCCTGCAGCTTCCCAGCTGCTCCTGCTGGCCATCCCTGCCCGCCTGGACATGCCATGCTGGATCCAGCAGTGTTGCCACACCAGGACACCCAGCTCAGCTAATTAATCCCCCCTGGCCAAACCAAGCCAACCCACTGAGCTCGTTTGCTGCCTCCCATCATCCCAAAGGGTCTCCCAGCACCCATCCCAGGTATCCCAGCATCCATCCCAGGTCTCCCAGCACCCATCTCAGGTATCCCAGCATCCATCCCAGGACTTCTGGCAGCCAAATCAAAGGCACAAGGTGCCGTTTAATATTCAGAAGAGACAGAGGGACCGAGGGCAGCAGCTGCGGCTGCCTTTGAGCCGGTGACCACGGATTAAGCCGAGCCTCCGGCCACGTTGGGCTGAGCCCTGTCGCCGCGGGGTGAGAGCAGACCTGCCACCTTCAGGAAAATCAGGGATTTGGGTTGGGAGGCTGTGCACGGGCTGGGGTTCATGAGGAGGGCAGGGAACTGCCATCTTCCCTTGCTACCCCTTCCTCCCCCCATCGAGGGTCACAGGCAGCCCCTTGCCCTGCATGGAGGAGGGGGACAAGGGTGACAGGAGACCTCTGCTC
>NW_008675666.1:3810-4058 GCF_000695815.1 Acanthisitta chloris
GTTACAACCCCAGTAGCCCCCTAGATTTGGACACTGAAGGGGAGAGGGGCAGAGCTGGGCTCAGCTCCCACCTCCCAGCATTATCCCCCATCCCTGGCCAGTCCTGATTCCCAGGGGAGCAGGGACCCATCCCAGCACCCTCCAAGTCGGGGCACAGGTCCAAGAGCAGGCAGCACCCATGGGTGGCAGCGGGATGGGAGTACCAATGCTCTCCAGCTCCCAGCACCACGGAATCTCCATCCCTGCCA
>NW_008675667.1:0-4667 GCF_000695815.1 Acanthisitta chloris
TCCGGCCCCGCCGACCTCCCGCCCCGCTGCTCCCTCCGCCCGCTCTACAGAACACCCGGACAAAGCCTCGTCTGAGTCGATGTAGGGACAGAGCACCCCGAAACCTCCCCTCCTCGCTGTGTGAGGCCGCTCCCCATCTGTGCTCCTCACAGTCTTGTAGGACTCTTGTTTTAGCAACACATAATATTGTTTCAATGGACTAAAGTTTACCCAGGGAATTGGTGTCTGAAAGCAGCTCCCTGCCACAATAGTATCGCATGGCCCAAAAAACATCTCCTAAATATCTGTTTCCCATGGTGGTTATAAGGAACAAAAGGGGTAATAGAACAAGAAATGAGCATTGCAAGAGGCTGAGTCGTCCTCTCCCCGACTGCATTATTCGATTTATATTGGGAATGAAAGGATGCGTTTAAGCCTGTAAGGAAAATGTGTTCTTACGTTAGGTCTTTAGACTAATTTTGTTACTCTTCAGGGTAAATGACGGTCATAAAAAAACTCCCCAGAACACTAACATTTCGCAAATGCTGCAGAGACGCTATTTAACACGAGTTCCAAACCTCTCCTCTAACTTTGACGTTCGATATTTACATTGACAGATGGTTATCAAATGAAGTGACACTCAAAAGCTAGCTCCACACAGGTCTGTAGAGCTGCTGAAACCACATTTCCAAAAAAACTCCTTCCTTTCCCCACACGAGATCAAACTGCCGATTTAACAGCCCGGCGCCAGGGAACACGTTTCTCAAACTATCAGCGATCAACTCGGTTAAACGGAGTATGATAAAACGAGTCAGAAAAGCTCTGGATTGAGAGGGAGTATCCGAGAGCAACCGAGGAACAGATCGTTTGTAAAGTGCAAATGGACTGTGAAATGTGAAGTGCTCTAAGCGAGTTTTAACGTACTTCTGCAAACGGCAAATTATCACTGTTTCGGCAATAAATCCAAACTACGCTAAACAGTGGGGGAGGGAAAGGCAGGGAGAAATGGAGAGGGATGTATGTTTACAAAAACTGATAGACGCAAGTATTTGTAACCTCTTACCTCTTCTTATCACACCTCCTTGCCCGTTCAGTACAAGTCCACACTGGGCCTCCACTGAGCTCTTAAGTAATGAGGGGAAAACAAGGAAAGAAAGGAAAGAAAGAAATCAGACACAGAAACCTACAGAGAGATCACATAGCTTTCTCTTTGTTACAGATTCGCTCAGGAACAATAGTCAAGGTAAACTGCAAAAAAACAGTTACTCTTAGTGAACTCAAGAGCAAACCCCTTGCCAGCTTTGTTACAGACTCGCTCAGGAACAATAGTCAAGGTGAACTGCAAAAAAACAGTTACTCTCAGTGAACTCAAGAGCAAACCCCTTGCCATCCTGCCGTCCGCCCCTACCCCAGCAAAGGCAGAATAATTTTCCTTTCATTGCCGTTTAAATACGATTTTTTCCTGAACTGGGAACTTAGATGGGCCGTTACGTGGCAGGAAAGAGACACAAACAAGTACTCTTGAGAAAAGCGTGTCCCCGCTTTACAGTTGCACACACAGAGGTATAAATACACTTTTATGTAGTATTTTTGTATGTTCAGCTGTATATTTATATAAAGACACAGCTATATATATGTTTCATATATATGTTTCTCGAGACGTATATACCGACTTACAAAGTGTGCAGAGAAGTAGACAAAGAGCACAAACAACAGATGACCTATTGGGCTTTCCCGGCTACACAGAGTCGTAAGGGTGTTGCAACAATGCGTGTGTCCGCACATAGGTGGGAATGAATATGCATCTGTGTGCACACACACATACAGACACCCATGTGTGAGCGTGGGGTGAAGAACCATCAAAAAACCTGCCCAGGGCTTTTGGTGCACATCCGAAGAGATCTCACTTCTTTATTCTCCTGTTACAAGGCTGATTATTTAGGGATCTTCGCCCTCCTTAATAAATATTTTTATTGGAATGATAAAAGACTTGAAAGGGTTGGGTTTTCTTTGGGTTTTTCCTTATGTTGGGGTTAAAAAAACACAACAAACCAAACCTAAATCTTTGCCCAGTGGAAATGTGTTAAAGACGCATTTTCCTCTACAAACAAACGAGGTATTGGACATGAAAGAGGCCTTTAAGGGTGTTAACCTATTCAACAGCCCGTGAAGAGTTAAGTAAATGCGGAGAGAGTCGGTGCATAATAAAAACCCCACTTTACAAAACAATCTTTACAGTCCTGGCTCTCTCCCCCACTTTCACCATATTGGCTCTGGCCCTGTAAGACCTTCCTTTTCAAGGCTCTTTTTTATTTTAAGTGTTCTGCCTTAAAGTGATTATGAAATCAATATGAAAAAAACTTGGCGACTGAGCATAAATTAAAGCGGTGATGGGAAAAGGTGTGACAGTTTTCTTTGTTGCCCATGGAAAATCTTTTTAGGGCACTGAAAGATGCCACTCCAGCTCCAAGACTGTTTGCATCTGTTAGGCTGACTTAAACCGCCCTCGAAACTATTGGACATTCACTTAAAATTCTGTGCAGGGAAAAGTATATTTACATTTGTTGCATTTGAAATGAGGCATATGCTGATGAACGTTTTAAAAAGAAAGACTAAGGAGAAAGGGGAAGACTGGTCAGACCACAATTTTGGTTTAAAAGTATTTGTGTGCAGCCCCGTTTCTGCTCGCCACCAAAACGCTTCCCTCTAAGCCCGAAGTGGTGTTAGTGAGAGTCCAAGTTTGCTCTGAATAATCTAAATCATAACGACAAATATAAATATTTTCAACTTCTCACCGCTGAGGCTTTTTGATACCTCACTGCACTCCCTCTTGTGTTCGAAAGAAGAGGGAGGAGGAAAAATAAAGCAAAGATTAGCTACAAAGACCTAAGTACTTTCCTTGATAATAAAGTGTGATCGAATGATTAATATTTTCCAAGGAAAAGCTGATGATTTTCTTCTCCTTTAAATAAATAAAAAGAGAATGTGCCTCTAGCAGCTTAACCAACCTCTTTTTTTTTTTTTTTTTAAAGGGAAACATGTTGTTTGGTCGGATGACATTGCATAAATGACCAGTTGAATAGCACTAAGTCGAAAATTGGATAAACTATGGTGCTTTTTTGCCCGGGATTTAGGCATTGTCTGCTGTCTTGCAAACGTTCCTAATCCCCTCTTTTGAAAAATACAAGGCTTTGTGCCTGCCAAAGAAAAAAAATTTGTACAGATACAAAAAAATCAGCAGCAGACGTGGTTATAAAAAGGAGTAAATAGGTTTTAGTTGGGCTGAGCAGTGAATGGCAGATTTTTTTTTTTAGGGGGTAACATAAGGAGGTCCTTGTGAAAAATGTAAACAAAAAATGGCCACAGAGGATAAAATTATATAGTGAATTTTAATGGAGAAAACTAACTGAAATAGTTAGAGCTTCCTTCTCAAAGATGTAAAATATAACATTTCTGTTGTTGGGTTTATTTTCATCCTTAAAAGAACAGAAAGATAAAAGAGGAAAATTTATTTCTGTTCTCTGATATAAATAGAGGGTTTGGGGGTTTTCTTAGTGTTTTGACTTTAAGGAAAGAAAATAAACCTTCTGAGTTTTACAAACTTCGGCTTGATTTGTTTTGTAGTTGTGTT
This sequence comes from Acanthisitta chloris, assembly GCF_000695815.1. Taxonomy (NCBI): domain Eukaryota; kingdom Metazoa; phylum Chordata; class Aves; order Passeriformes; family Acanthisittidae; genus Acanthisitta; species Acanthisitta chloris. The sequence continues at coordinate 3,611 of NW_008675667.1, forward strand.
TTTTTTCCCCAAGCCTTTGACCGCTGCATCTTTTTGGAAAGACCAACGTAGCCAGCTTTGTATGCCTGGGAGACAGATTTTTGGGAAAAGTGCAGTAAATACGGTCTCGTTTGACCCTCCGCTGATGGGGAAGCCCTTAGTTCCTCATCTCGTCGGGAGAAGGAAGATTTGATTTGGAGTTTGGGAGCATTTCGAAATGGGTGTTAGATACAGGAGGGCGTTGTTTGAAATTTTGGAAACCAATTTCATTTAAGCAACCGGCTCCATTTAGCGGAGGTGAATTTTTAGAGCGGGGGAAAGGATTTCTGAGCGGATAAAGCCGAGGTTTTGAACCATAGAAATAGAATTTTTAAATGGGTCCAGATGCCGGTTAGGGTGGAGTAGATGAATAGATAGATAGATAGATAGATAGATAGATAGATGAATTCAGCTTTATCTGCTCAATCTATCTCCCTCTTAACATCTAGATCGGATGTTGCCAGGGATTTTTATCATCCTGACTCTTTCTGACCAGCATTTATTCCCGTTTATTTCTTTCCATCCTTATACCTCGTAAGATTTGCCTTTGTATGTCTGTCGGAAAGCAGATTTATTTCATAACCTGCCTTTTTTCTCTATTCCTACTCCATCCCTTCCTTAAAATATTTGCCTGCTCTGTCGCTGTAAGGTGTTTCGTTCGCCGAAAGAAAGGAAAAGTTTAGGAAAAGTAAGAAGAAGAAGAATTTGGTTTGGTTTTGTTTGGGTTCTCTGTGACTTTAGGAAGGGCTAGCACAGGCACACATGCACCCCGAGATCTCCGGGTGAGCCCCACGGTCTCAGCCATCACAGAGCCACAACCCACGCGGGGAAGGCAGGCTCGGGGATGTTTTTAGTTTATTTGTTTGTTTGGCCAAGAAAGACCACTTGCTTTTTTCTTTTCTCTTTCCCACATTTTTTTCTTGTTGCCATTAATCTGGAGGGGACAGGCTTTGGATCGGATTTGGGATGAATCTTCCCTCCTTTGTATGAGCTATTCCGAGCAGAGGAAAATGGGGAAGGGGGTGGTTTGAGGAGGTGG
>NW_008675668.1:0-784 GCF_000695815.1 Acanthisitta chloris
CCATTTTTATGCCCATTTTGAGCTCATTTTGTGGCCATTTTCTGTCCATTTCAAACCCATTTTTATGCCCATTTTTTTGCTCATTTTGAGGCCCATTTTGAACCCAAATCTTTTTTTTTTTTTTTTTTTTTGTGACTTCTCCAATCTTTTTTTTTTCTGGGTTTAAAAACAGCCAATTTGGGGTTTTACCCCTCCCAAAAAGGAAATTTTGGGCCCTCCCAAGGGGACAATAGCAGGTGGAGGCCAAATGACATAAGCACTGAGAGGATGTGACGTCATCGATGATGTCATCGCGCAGGAACTCTAGAAAAAACCAAAAAAAAACCCCAAAAAACCCCAAAAAAAATCATTAAATAGGCCCAAAAAGCTTCAAATTCCACCCAAAAAAGGTGGGAAAAAAAAGATGGAGGTACCTGCTTGGGGGGAGGGGAAGGATGAGGTCGCCCATGACCTTTGGAGTGACCTTTGGAGTGACCTTTGGAGTGACCTTTGGGGCGACGACGGCGGCGACAGCAGCAAAGTCTTCCCATTGGTTGCTGAGGAGGAGAAAAAAGGTAAATGAGAGGGGGAAAAATGGCCAAAAAATGGGCCAAAATGGGCTCAAAATGGGCTCAAAAATGGCCCAAAAATGGGCTCAAAATGGCCCCCAAAACACCTCAAAAATGACCCCAAAATGGCCCCTAAAAATCCCAAAAATTATCCCAAAAAGGCCACAAAAAGGCCATAAAAATGGGCACAAAAATGGCCACAAAATGGCCCCAAAATGGGCTCAAAATGGCCACAA
>NW_008675669.1:0-37119 GCF_000695815.1 Acanthisitta chloris
TATTATTATTATTATTCACAAATAATGAAAGTTTCAACACAGATTACCAACCTATAAGCAACAGAATTAACTATGTGAAAAGACCCTTCAGTGCAAACATTATAAGTAACTCCTGACATTAATTCCAGGTATGAGTCTTAACAGGATCATGTTCTGAAATAATTGCCACTTTCCTAAACCTGATACAGCTTACATTTCACCTAGCTATGTATTATTTTCTAACTATTAATGTGTTTTTATATCCCTGATTAATTGTTAATTTGTATGTAGGTCAAGTATATCAAGCTAACTGCAAACCATCTGACCAAGAATCACACCCAGCATTCAGTTATTCTATTGATGGTTCCAGGGTGTAACTGTTTTCCCTATGGGTCCATAAATTTTTTAAAAATCATTTTCTCTGCTATCTTACTATCTAATTTATCATTCTGACCACAAAAGTTACATCCATTAACCAGGACTTAGTTCATCCTACAGTAGTAGCAAAGTGTTCATGCATATTCAGTCATTCCAAATATTCTGAGCACAAATGTTCCCTTTGACCACACTGCTTTTAGCACAATTTAAACTCAGTGCACAATGGGTTTAGTATCTCTAGTAAATAACTCTAGGAGTGATGTAGGCCTAGCCTTGTTTTGAAACAATTGTCTAATTGATTGTAGCTTCCTAAAACAATGTATAGCTCAGGTATTTATACAGCAGTACTATAAAGGCACACACACATACCACTCAGTGAGCGATGTCCCAGTAAGAAATAGCCTACAGGTTCCTTGAGAATCATAAGCTACAGAGCCATGGGAGAAGAAAAATCCAACAAAACAGGACTAGTGCTGAACATACTGAGGGAGGTAAGCATGGAAGCTTAAAAGTGCACTGTATAACATGATACTCAGAAATATTTTCACAGTGAAGAGGAAAGAAAAGAAGTTTCTGAGGGCGTCTGTTGAGATGGAATGAAAGGATGTGTGATAAACCCAAGGCAAAATGAGATATGAAGTAGGTTTTTAGAGGTTCAAAGAGGAATTTGGCACTCATCTGCTATTGTCTTTCTGTAGGAGATTGTAGTGGTTTTTTAATGCTCTCTTTTTTATTACGCTGAATGCATTGTCACCTTGTCTAGGGTTTCTGGATAAGTTGCATAAATACATCTGGCTTTCTTGCATATGTTCTCTTTTTCACCCCAGAAATGTTGGCCACATAAAAAGTGGGCTTTAGCCACTTGTCTGGAATTTCCAGATGTCCAGCAGCTCTGATGGAGGAGTAGCTTTGGCCAGGCTCCAAACATCTGGAACTCCCAAATGGACAGACACTGCATATGTAGAAATGAATAGCACAAATGTTTTGGAGTTTAATGTGTCCTGGAAGCACTGACCCCGCTGTGCAATGTTGTCTAGCACGTGCATGTTCTTTAATGTTTAAAACATAGAAACAGATATGAAATTACTATTTATGTACTGATGAAGTCCTGTAGAGATTTTACGGAGATATATAAGAATTTCAGGGAATAGAGCAAGAAAAAGTGTAATTAGATCTGTTAATTCTGTAATTCACTGTAATAATCCTAGTTAGAATGATCTGGATTTCTAAAGCATGGATGAGGAATGAGGACCAGCATCCTGCATTTATGAAAATCAGAGGACTAGATGCAGCCCAAGGACCTCGTTGGTACTCATGGTAAAGTAAAAAGAAAATACTTCTCTTTCTTTAAGTGCTGGACTGGTTTTCAGTGATGAAGAAGGAAGATAGGTGAGCTGAGGAAGACCATGCTTTGACTCATGATTGCCCTGAACATCTGTATTCACCAATGCTATCAATACGTCACACAGAACTGCAGCACTTTCAACCCAAAGTAAAACCTTTGAAATGCATTGACTTATTTGATTGGAGTGAAGAATGAGGAGGATAGAGAGGGTGAGAGCACAAAGAGGGCTATCATCTATCAGCCCTTGGCATCTGCAAAACAGGAAGAATGGACACCAAGAAGAGGAAATGTGGAGAATCCAATGGTAAGACAGAGAAGAGATGAAATGAGCCGAGAGCAGGTTATTTGCTGGCAGCAGAAGAAAGTTGTAGGAAAGAGAAGAAATCACTCAGTGGATGAGACAAACAACACTCAGCCATGCAGGGGAGGCTCCAAAATGTTCCTGGCAAGCCTGGAACAAGCCACCTGCGTCCCTTTTACTTTCTTGCTCCCTTTTCTAAAGTTGTCTTCCTACCTAATATTGTTGGGTTTTGTCAGCATAGGGATTTATCCACACTACTTATTCTCAGTATATAACTTGCAGAACACATAATTCCTGGACACTTCCTTGAAGAAACAGTTACGCATACATATGTATACTTTTATTGTTGCTGGGTTTGTTTTTTAAATACTTGACTTGCTAACCTATGAACAGACATAGGGAAAACCTGAAACTTGTTTTTCAAAGCGCAGTTTACCTATCAGGAAGGTTAACTGGGCTGTTCTCTTAAGACTGTTTCATGTTGGGACAGTCAGGACAAGGGTGCAGAGGTAAGTACAGGTGGATTTCTCATGTGACATTAAATAATTAGAAATGCAATTGCAATTTTGTTCCTTGTAGAAATTTGCTCCTTGTAGAACTATTCAGTGAAGCACAATATAGAAATTCAGGGAAGCTTTAGAAGATTCAATCTCAGATGTGAGAATTACAAAGGAGAGTAAACTCAAAAATTACAACAAAAGTGAAAATAAGAAAAACAATTACTTGATCTTGACCATAACCTCATTTGGCTTCCTCCACAGACTTATTTCTTGTGCATATTTTTCCATTTCAATTCACAATGGGATAGATCATGGCTTTCCAATTTTCATGCTTTTCATTTAATAAACATGTTTGGGACCCCTGAAATGCCTTACAAGCAGAAAGAAGAATTAATAGAAAAACAATGTGTTTGAGATTGTACCTCATATCACGAAAAGGCAGAATTGCTATGGAGTCAGGTGGCCTTGACCACCAGGAGACCCTAAGTTCAAAACCAGTTTTACCTGCTCTGTGGTTTAGGAAATTACCCTGAATCCTTTAGTTTGCCTTGGCCTCAGTTGTGGTGTATAAACTACTGTGAGAACTTAGGAGCTCCAGCCTGTGAAGTGTCCATTTTATCTTACGGTTTGTTTATGCTCTGGCCCAAAGCACTTTCTGGACAAGAAAACGTTCATTGCCTTGCCATGGAGACAGGGCAGAACAAGAGGGAAAACCATGGAGCCAGGCCCCACAAGTCCCATCTTTGGGAAGGTGGAAACCATCTGCCCGGAGAGACACAGCCCACCCAATTGTGTCTGGGAGACCCAGCAGCCCCAGGGTCAGCCTAAGCAATGGCAGATGGCATGATTTGCTCAGCAGTGCTGCAAGGAGCAAGCAGGACAGCCTCCCGCTGGGAAGGGATCTGCTGCCTCCCACCCTGGGGCTGGCTGCCCCCAGGCCCCTTGCCATGTGTAGCTGGGGCACAATCCTGACCACGTCTGCACCCCAGGAGGAGGCAAACTTCCACAAACCACCCTGCTTGCTGGCCACGGTGCTGCTTGCTCTGGATGTTTTAATTTGAAGAAAGATATGTACTCATTTCTATCTGCCAGTACATCCAGTCCCTGTGTTTATTTAAAAACATGTTCAAGCTTTGCTTTAAACAGTGCAATAAATCAGCACAGCTGTTTGATTCAAAACAATCTGTTTACTTGTCCACATGTGACTGTGTAAGGATTATAGGAAATTAAAACATCTAATACGAGAAAGAAAAAAATTTTAATGTGCCATGTGAGCCAGTTCTGGCTATTTACATCACCACCAAACCACACAGGGCTGTTTCTGCTTCCATCTTGCCACCCTTGCTGCTCAGTTGCTCTCATAGGGAGTGCTTGGCATCAAAATCCAGAGTATCTCCTTTCCGCTCTTTTGGTGAGAACAGCAGAAACAGCCCAATCCTGAGCCTGCCAATCTGCCTGCCATGCTGTGCCTCCCTAGGAGGACTAGAGCTACCCTGCTTGAAGGGCACGTCATCCTGTAAGCATCTGCTGTGCTTTGAGCTCTCATGAGAAGATTATTTGAGGGCTGAAGAGTCCTGTGATTTCAGGATAGAGCCAAGTCTGTCTTATTTAGTACTACAGCTCCTCAAGAAACCAAGTTTTCATGAATTCTCAGCAAATAGATATCCTTCCATAACTTTGCTTTGTAGGCAAAAGTGATGCTGGCATGACCTGGTGCTTGTGGGTTCATCTCATCTTGGTAGACATTAAGGCACTTGGTGCTTTCAGGTTGCATTCAGTGTCTTTCATCCAGAGAGAAGCATCTGCAGAGCCCCAGCAGATGTGGAGAGACTTCATCATGAACACCCAGCATAAACTTCACCCTTCTGAAAAACAGAAAACTCCCAGTAGTGCTTTCTACATCTGGTTCTTCCCCAGTTCAGTATTGGTGTGTCCTGTATGAATATTTGTTGAAAGAATAACCTGAGAAATCCTTGCACTGCTATCACCGTAAAAGTAGCAAAAATTAGAACATACTTTTTGATCCTTTGATGGAGGGAGACAGAGAAAAAGATGTTTAAAGAGTGATATTTTAGACATTGATTTCATATCTGTGTGATCTGCACTGGAGTGGTAGCTCTTTTCATCCACTATAGGGTATCCTGGAAAACAAACAAACCAAAATGTAGTCCTTTGATCTAACAAAAGTCTAGATGAGCAGCATATTGTTTCTTAATTTTCCCTATTTCCCCTTGGGTAAATTTTGTACCACAGTGAAATTTGCTTTCTAAATTGCCTTTTTTCTTCATTTGGTCTTCACCAATTTCTCCTTAAACTGTTTTCTTCTGTTCTTTGTCTTTACAGTTTATTTAACTGTTTACCTGTTTTGGGGAGTTGCCTTAGTACCCTACTCTGCACAGGCCAGGTGTAATCTTGGAAGCAAGGAAAATATTTCAGCATTTTAAAACAGCTGGAATTATTGTGAAATTTAGACTGGTGTTTTTCTTATTATAATATCTAATTATCTACTAAATATCTAAGATATATATGATGCTATTTAGAGTCCCATAGATTTTATTTGCATTACATAAAGCTTCTAATAATACTGCTAAGATAGTACTGAGATGTGGACCATATAAGATGAACACTGATTGACAATCTAGTAAAATGAGGCATGAGGTAGAGATGAGCAACCTGAGGAGTTAAGTCATGTCATAATCCTATGAGACACCATTCTAATAATCTAAAAAGAGCCCTAATGCTGTATTATAATCATGTGGAACTTAAGCTTTTGCTTCAGTAAAACTATTCACATTCTTATGGTAAGCAACATGCAAAAGAGTATTCAGCCTGAGGACTCCAGTGGTGGATGTATGAGGTGGACATCCTAATTAAAACAGGACAAAGACTCCTTCAGCAAACAAGAGCAGGCTTTTTCACTGCATGATACAAATCATTTAGATTGTACAGAGGACAAACTGAAGCTCAGGTAATTTTCATTCAATTAAACAGTTGAAGGAGAGTAGTGAAACCATGTAAATACATGACATAATCAAGTATGTTGAACTAGGCTAAGCACCTGGATAGCACAGTGTCACACACTGTGCCATGAATATCAGACCCTGCCCTAAGGAAAATATAGGTCAGAACTCATTAACACTTAGGAAAAGAACAGGGTCAGAGTCAGTCATAGTAAGGGCAAGAAGTGGATAAGGATGACCTTTTCTCTGTCTGAGACAGCAGTCTTCTCCCACTGATATCTGAAACATGAATCTACACCACAGGAGGGAGCAGCAGCAGCAAAGCCTCAGCAGTGGTATCAGGGGACAACTTCAGCAGCTGACCCAGTTTGCATTCAAAGCAACAGCATCTGAGTTCCTTCGTGAGACCTTGCACTGCCAGCAAGAGCAGCACATGACACCCTGCACATTTCTCATCTCTGTTTTTGCACATCCAGGGCAGACGATGTCAGCCCTTACCTGTACATCCAAGTGGACCACATGACTCACGAGAAAGGGACAAAGATACTAATGCAGCACAGGGTCATGAAAAATTACTTTATGCACAAATTTTCTTTCAGGGTTAAAACTGCATTATTCTAGTTCTGAGGAAATGTTAGAAAGAGACAAGACAGGATCAGCATTTCTTAAGTTTACTGCATTTTAAGTGAACTTCACTTTGAAGTCCTGAAGTATTTTACAAATACTCATAAATTCAAGTCTTGCATGGTAGTTCTGTCAAGTCAATACTATCCTGCTTTTACATACATGAGAACAAAGGTAGAGGGACTTTGGGAGTGTTATTTTTTGCCATTTTCGGGGCTGTCTTTAAGATTTTCGATGGATCTGGAAGCTTTTGCTATAAACACAAATGCACCATCAATCACAGAATTCTAGCACTTTTTTAAATGCAGCAGGTGACTAAATCAACGAAGGCATATCAAGGACTATTTTTGTTGAAAAGATCATTTTAAAATTAATGCAATTTGCATGTGGTTCCTTATCAATTAAGCTGAAATTTGTTTTAGAAGGGAAATTTTGGATGACAAAATGTGTTGTTACTTGTGTTTCTGTAACAGTTAATTCTTGCCCCAGACTCTTTAAAACACAGACAGAATATGAGGGTCTCATGGAAACATATATATCAGCTGGAAAAAAAAATTTAAGAAATAATAAAATAGTGTTGGTCAGCATGTCAGACAGGTGCAGGTCAGCATGTTCCACAGTGACCTGACCACACTTTCATCCAAATATTGAATCCCTGACTCTTGTGAATTGTACACTTACCTTGACTTGGGACTCTCTACATAAGAAATGTGGAAGTCTGATTGCAAGCACATGGTGCTTATTTCTCATTTAACACAGTCTATCTTGTCAGGAGAGAATCCAAACACTACAGCAATCATCCCTTGAAAACTGAAAATGCTAATCCTGTTTTCAATAACAGTACTTCAGTGATATGAGAATTCAACCAAAATTACTGTGATGATTTCTTGTTAATAGGTATTTAAGTGAAAGGTAAGGCATTAATCAAAGATTAATGCATGCTAAATTATTGTAATATAACTGAAAAGATGTGTTGAAAGTGAAAGAGTTTTTTTTCCTCCCTTGGAAGAAGAAAAATTAAAACCTAGAGCAAGATGGAATAAAGTTAAAACATTTTTGAAGATTTGCTGAATGACTGCTTTTATTTTCTCTTTTTGTGTTTTTCTTCTCCCTATGGGAAATAAGCAATTTGTCTGGAACAAGTATTTGGAATCTGCAATTTGATAGTATAAATGGAGGATCCAAAGGCAAATTAGTTAGTCAGAGTAGCTGTTAGGGCAAGATTTATCATCCAGGTTATAAGAACTAGTTGTAAGTTCTTTATAATAAGGCCCTAAACTTGCAAACGTAGCTATGATGGCCAGTAACACTGAAACCTGACTTGAAGTTCAGTTTATATAGAAGTGGGGGTTTTTAGCAGCTGTGAATAAAGAAATCAGTTGATGCAACATGAAAGAGTAATTTTGGACATATTCTGTAGTGCCTTTGGCTGTTTCTGTACTGGGAGAGATCTGACTTAAATTATTCCTCTGTGGAGTCAAGTCCTTTTGCTGGAAAGGAGATGAGTGGCAGCCATGGCCCCATGTCCCACTGATCCCTGTGGAGCAGCGTGGGCTACGGAGGGCTGCAAAAAACCCCAAAGCAAAACAGAACAGCTTGAAACTTGTTCTCTCTTCTGTAAGACAAAGATCGCCTTTGGATCACAGAGCTGTAAAAATAGTTTCAACCCACTTCTGCCTTTCTTAGCTCTCTGGTCTTATGACACAGACTGTTTGGGCCCAAAGTTACATTGCTCTGGCAAGGAAAGTCTCTTGCCCAAAAGCTCCCTGTAGGCTGCAAAGTGCTGGGCCTCAAGCCGGGGGACAAGCTGGATGGACATGATGTGAAAGCCCTTGTCTTGCAGCCAGCCCACATCCCCTAGCACAGGCACTTAGAGCAATCTCCCCTTTCCAAACTGTTTTCTGTGAAAAGCCACAATCCATCCCTAGTTTCCAGTCAGGTCTCCTTTCTAACAAAGTTGTTACCTTAGTAGAAACCATGTGGAAGCCACCTGGTCACCTGCTTCTCCCTGCGTAGCAACCAGCTAATTCTGAAGCTATCTTAGCAAGTTCCTGGGAGGTGGAAAATTCAGCCCTTCCTTCCACCTTCAGGAATAACTCCAAAACCCAAAGATTCAGTGTTACTTCCAAATACATGGAGCATTTTTCTATGCTTTCTAAATTCCATTGCTAAACGCATGAAGCTACTTTAGACAAATTAATGGTTGCTGTTTTGTTTACCAGGCTGGGGAGGATTGAGAGCCTGCAGTGACACACTCAGTCTCATTAGCATTTCATTAGTCCTCTACTTCTTCTCATTAAAATCTCAACCTCATGTACTTTCTCTGCCTCTCCACAGATAAGAAAGAAGGTCCAGACACAGGGAGTTAATGGAGTCAGGCTTTTCCCATTTCTGAGGTACTCTTGCTACAGGCACTTGCTGAGCCCTGTCAAGCTGGTATTTTTAATAATACTGTATGTTCTTATTAGTCCTCATGCCTGTGAATCACATTGAGCTGAAAGAAATTTCCAGCAGTTGAAGGCTCCATGCACAGCTTGGTATAACTTCCCTAGCAACGGGGATTAGATGTGACATGGCTTTGTGCAAAATGTGTGCCTCAAAAACCTTCACTGACCTTTTGAAACTTTTGTGTCTTGTGGGGTGAGAACTATAAGGCTGTGCTGGGTCTAGCACATCAAGGGGAGGTCTGCCCTCTGATTCAGCTGGCACAGAGGTCAGGCACTGCCTGCCAAAGGATGACAGCTGTTCTGATTTCTGGAAGGATATGAGAATCTCCCTTTCTCCTGATGTCCTCCACATTCCACAAACAAGATATTAAAATGTGAAACATCAGTCTCAGAGAAGCAGCACAATTCACTCACCAGCTGTTGCAAAGTGATAAATAACTACAGTCCTCCTTAAAATAAAAGACACATCAATAAAAAGAAGAATAACTTTTCCCCAGAAAGAGAAGAGGCACCACGAGGAGAGCAATATTATTTTCTCCCCTATGATGCTGAATGAATATCTGGAAGTTTCCAGCAGAATTACGTAAAAGCAAGAATATTTTAGATTTCTTTTGGAGCAATGCACAATGTCTGGTAAAACTAGATTTGGAGGAAGGAAAATAAAAATCACCTTACTGGGCCTGGTTAGGATAGAATTAATTTTCTTCACAGCAGCTTTTATGGCACTGTGCTTTAGGTTTTTCACCAAAATGTTAGTCACATTTTTTTGGGGAACTGGCTGAGCATCAGTTTACCTACAGGAGGTGGTGATTGATTGCCCCTGCATCACTTGTTTTGTTTTTTCTCTGTTCTTCCACTTATCCTTCACATATTAAACTTTTGTTTGCTGGTTTTCTTTATCTTCACCCCGAATTTTCTTGATTTTATTCTTATTTTCTCTCGCCCTCTCTCACTGAGGGAGGGGGAAGTGAGCAATTGGCTCTGTGGTGCTTAGCTGACCACTGAAGTCAACCAACAACATAGATTTAAAATTCTTACCAGATTTTCTACTTTTGGTAAATATTTCCCATGGCTGATGATCCTGCCTGATAACTTTACTGATTTTTCTGTAAGGAAGGATGCTAGGCTATTTTCTAAGCATTATAATACTTTGCAGTCTTGTTGGTACTAAGCAGCAGGTTTTGTGGAGAAAGATGGCTTCAGATTTGTACTTTGGATAAGAAGCTATCTATTCTACACCAGGTATAATTTATGGAGTTTGAATAACATAATTTCATGTTGAAGCCCTCAGAGGTACATGCTTTTTAGACTTTTAGAAGCCAGTTACAAATGACTAGTGAATGCTTGATTACAGGCTATTTTTCTTACCTCTTATTTTGACAACCACATGCTTGCAACCTCCACAGTGGATATTTCAGATGTGAATTCTCTGGAATAGAAACTGTTTATATCTAGCAAGGACAGACTTTGGTATAAAAAGATACTGATCTCTAATAGGGCTTTAAAGTGCTTCCAGAATAACATTAACCAAGAGAAAAAAAATCTCCCCCTGGTTATGATTGTAAATAATCATAAAAAGGAATTTACATTACCCAGTAGGGAGTCATATCATAATGTGTAGAAGTTTAAAAGACAGGAAATTGTTAGAGAATAATGACTTCATATTAACTTATGTTTGTTTTCTTTGGTCTGCTACGAATGAGTCGGCGATACAGAAATATCAGAATTGGTGCAAGATGCTATCTTTTAGAAAATGGAAAACAATTTCTCTCAGTTTCAGGTGGTTGTTCCATCAGTCTTTATAAGAAGGTCATTTTCCCCCAAGTGAGTAATATTTTAATTCACAGACTGCCACTGATTTCATATTTCTGTATAAATAAAAGGCTTTGCACTAAAAGGCAGAGATGAAAATACCCACGACAGCATCTGACAAAGGAGTATGAAAAGCCATAAGCATTATAAAATTCTATTGCTGAATATGATAATTGGAGGACAGTTGGAATTTGTAAATGAAAGTTTTTCAATGTATGCATGAGTATACACTTACAATATGAGCCCTATGTGGGCTCCTAATTATACAAAAGCAGTCCTGTGACCTTGAGTACAACAGTGTAGACATTGATAAACTGATGTTCTCTGGAGTCAACCATGCTGCCATTTCTTTTGTTAAAAAATAATTTGTCAGATTAATGCCAATTGATTTTTTGTTCCATAATATTTACAACATTAATAACCATTATGGCTCTCTCTATTTGTTGGATGGTACATTCAAATCCCTTCTCACGCAAGATGGTAGTCCCTTACATGGAATTCTCTCATCTGTTTCAATCAGTCTAGCCACTGCCTAGTCACAAACTCACCGAAATAATTGAAAAGAAACCTTTGAACTTCAGTGGGATTCAAAGCAAGCCTTGAGCAAGTAATCATCTGCAAATGGTTCATCATCTGACCCACAAAATTTGTATAGTATTCAGCTTAATGGATATTTAATTAAAAAAACACCATTAAGATGCAAAAAGAAGGAATAACTATTGTTAACTGACTGGATTTCATCTGAAAAAAATGCAAAATCAAGATTTAAAAGTATTGTCTCTTCTGGTTGATAACTAAGGTTAAAAATTATTTTCTTCCTAGATTTATGCCAAAAATGTAGGAAGCCTCATCAGACAATGCAGAAATACTCATCAACATAAATCTTTCAATGCAGTATAATTTTCATGACACTCTTCAATGATCTGTTATTGTGCATTGCCTAAAGATCATGCGAAAGAATGAAATACGATGTTTGAACACCTTCCATTTAATTTTGCAAGGTTTGTAGATTAGATTTCGTGTCTACAGCAAGCTCAAGTGCTGACCCAGGGATTTCCCTGTGGTTTGAGCAGTGCAATAGACACATAAAAATCATACCCACACCAACTGGCCCAGGACCAGCCATCCCTATCAGTACATCTGAGCAGCCCTGCTACTACCCACTTCAAAGAACAGCAGAAGCAATTTGTATCTGGGGGACCATAGGCAGAGCCAGGGTTTGCCATCCCAGTGAGGCAGGTCAGCTGAGCTGGGCACACTGGTTCTACTGCCTCTTCCCGATTTGTTCTGTGTGCCAGGCACATCAGGCTGCAGGTCCCAGTGCCCCATGCTCCTAAATACGCTCCAGCCAAGAGCAGCCATAGAGGGTCTCCATCTGCTTTCTGCTAGCCACAAGTCTTTGATAAATTAAGCATTTGGTACAGATAACCTCCTTGTTGGCTTAAAATGTGGGAAATTCTGTCTCCAGAGGCACTTCTGGGCAGCACTCTGAACTCCCAAGCACTTGCAGGGCTTAGGGGTTGAAGCATGAATTTTGGGTGCTGTTCTCCAGCTTCTGCCTACATCCCACTTGTAGCAGTCATACCCAAATCAGTCCCTAAAACTGAAGAGTCCCAGTTTCAAAGAACAGGGATTTTCCATGTTTAATGCTATTCTTTCTCTCTGTGTGCTCTGTTTGATAAGTAGAATTGTTCTCTAGCGAAGCTGCTACAAATCACAAAAGGCAAAAAGCTGTGTCTAAGCCCAACCATTAATGAAACCAGTTCATTGATTTCTGGTGGTACATAGTGTTCCTGAATGCAATTAATTTAAATGAACAGTACAAAGAATTTTGTTCTTTAATTTTATTCTGTTGTTTTACAAAAGGATAATGTGATAAAATAATGAGGCTTGTGCTAGCTCAAGCAAGAATACTTCCATCTCTGAGTATTTTAGGTCATCACCACAGACACGATGCAGGTTTCAATAAAAGGAAGAAGCTAGGGTCCATTTAAAATGCTTCATCAGTTCCTACATCTAAAATAGTTGCTCAATTAAGAACTAGCTGCTTGTTTATTTTAGGATATAGGAGTTAATAATACTCACCAAGGCTCATGTTCCAGCCATATTGAACAGGAAAGCTTGTTCATTTAACTGGAGCTCACATTCTCAACTTGGATAGCTCAGGGGAAGTGGTTTCCATCTAATGGCAGCAACATGACAGTGATGGAGGCTTAATTAAGATATAGCGTAAATTCCACTTAAACAGAGTGTCTATTCAGATGTTGTTATCACCACAACTGATGCTTCAGCAGGTGTGAACTCTAAGCTTCAGTCTATGCTGCCAAATAAAGTTTTAGATTTGCCCAGAATAAGAAGTTAACTAAACAAAGGGTGATATAATTAATGGGGTTTTTTTCTGCTCTTTTTATTTTAGACATATTGACACTTTTCAGGTTCTGCTCCTTAGGAGAGTTGGCACAATAGCAGATTTTAGAACAATCAACCTTTGGCTAAGTTGACAACAATGCAAAGGTTATTTTAGTAAACTGAGGTACCTGAGTTCACTGGTTAGGGCAGGACAGAGAGCTCGGGCTGTAACTCAGGGGAAAAACAAGAGACATTATGACCTTTGAAAGAAGGGTTAGGCAATTCAGGAGAAGTGCAAGGATGTCATGAGGTTATACAGGTAGAAAATTAGAATGGCCCAAGCCCAACTAGAACTTAATCTGGATACTACCATGTAGACAAAGTGCTTAGGGACACAGTTCAGTGGTAGACTTGGCTGTGCTGGATGAACAGTTGGACTCAATGGTCTTAAAGGTCTTGTCCAACCTAAACAATTCTATGATTCTATGATTTCACTGTGATTGATGATGAAGAAAACTCACTTGTGTGAGCTTTGTTTTTATCTTCTTAAATTTCTACACACCAGCATGTCTAAAGAAACTACAGTAAATAGTACGAGGCATTACATACTTCCATCGCATATACTGGGCCCAGTATATCACCAGGAGAGCTTTCGGTACAATAGGTGCTTTAATTGGAGAATTCATGTAGAGAATTCTTCTTTTTCTTGAAGTCTTCCACAAAGACTATAGAAAATTTCAATTTTTTTCTTTCCTCAGGCAATACTTCAGAGATTTGAAATCTCACAAGATTCATTTCATTGAGCAATTTTTCAGCTTGGGTGGGCAAAAGAGTGGAAAGCAAAGAAACATGCTGATTGTGCCCACCAGATAACTTCAAATAGAATTTAGAAGGTAACACTGATTCTTAAGCCTTCTGACATAAAATGAGAGAACTAATGGAAGGGGCATAGAAAAAGAAATACATGTCAAAAAAGAAAGAAGGGCTGTAAGGCTCAAAGAATGGGACATAAAACAAACTAAAGAAGGGAGAAACAGAACATTTTCCCAGCAAGAAGTCAGAAAACACAAGAGGCAAATCAGGTTTTACAGGAAAGGATGACCATGACCTTCTCAATGAAGAAAATAGGCAATCACTGAAGAAAGTTAGCAGGTTCATAAACCAGATAGAGTTAACTTTTGTGCTAGTGGTTTTCAAAAGTTTTTCTAACTACTAATGGAATACAGAATTCTTCAGAAAACTCAAGAATTGAGAATGTAAAAGATAGTACAAAAATACATGTCTATATGTAAAATCTCTATATGTATATTATTGTTAAAGAATGCAATGTAGTTGAGGCAAAAAGAGATTTAATGGCTTCTCAGGAAATATGTTGCAGAATCACAAACCTCTCAACTGCCAATACTGTGTTTCTTCTAAAATTTCTTTATTGTAACATTTTTTCCTATTTAATCCATATACATTCACCTATGAGCTTCAGCATGAGAAGCTGAGATCCTAGGAAGAACACATGAAAACATAGGGTGCATGCCACGAACACGCATTCCAACAGGTTAAAGACTCAGGTAAATTACTATTAAATGGGTGTAAAAAATCTATTGGCAGTAGGGCATTGCAGTGATCTTTGTAAGTATTGTGTGTACCTTCTACCTCCTATTTTTCTCAGGCTGATTATAGCATTAACAAGTCAAGCACTCAAGAGTCCTTTAATTCTCAGTGGGAGACTACCATCTCAAAAAATCAAATCATGAGCACGACATTTGAAAAGAAAGTGTCAGCAGTGTCTCTGCTCAAAATGAACCACTTCAAGACATTTAAGAGAGTCTCCATTTGGGCTTAAGTTTGGATTCTAGTGCTTGCCAGTGATGAAATAAATGGCAATTTGAAAATGAAAGCAGGAGCGAAGTCTTGGCAGAGGAAAGCAAGTTACAACACTATCCATACACAGCTCAGACACAGAAGGCAGCATCAGTGCCATTGAAAGTATGAAGAGGGTAGGCAATGGAAATGTAAAACCAGATATGAAGAACTTTATATATTGTTAAAACTTGGATGTTAAACTTTTGCTTAGATTAATATGTCTTTGGAAAAGTGGTTATTAGGCATGGGAAATAGTTACTGAATCAATCCCTATTAGAGAAAAAGTGCTGAGAGGCAAACAGTCATTCTGCTTAGCCCCAGTCTTTCCCTGGGCACCAAGGTTTAGCTGTGGGACCCAGGTCCCCTCTGCTCTCTGTGGGATAAGTTATATATGTTTTTACCACTGAGTTTTAGCAATAATTGATATCTAGTAATTTAATAATTTTTTTCAGTGGTGGCACAGCCACACTTTTGGTTGAGCCCTCAGAAAAATGGAGAATAAAAATTTCAGCAATGCAACCACAGTTATTCCCTGTTAAGTATTTCTGCCCTTCTTAATTTATAGTAGTTACCATTAAGGGTTTCTAGAAGCCACCATTATTTTTATGTACACAGTTAACTTTAATACTTACAGAGAATCACTTTGCAGAAAAAGAATAAGTAATGAATAAATGGTGGCATTTTCATAACCACCACTATTGTTTCAGCAACTATAAAATGTGGGTCCTGATGGAATTTTGTTCTAAAATAATTCCACATTTTTTCCCCTTTCTTATTCCTGCAAACCGTTCAGTCTGTGTAGGTTATCTAGGAGGCAGAAGCATCCTGTTAAATACACTGCTTTCCTTACTGAGTAAACAGGCTTTCTTCTGTTTTGATTTTCTTTTTATTCCGTTTTAATTTTTTTAATGCGTGTGTGAAGTAAGTTGAGAAGAGTTCACACTTGAGCCAAAAGGTGAGGTAAGCAAAGTCAAGAAGAGTAGGCAGTTGCATGATTCTACCAAAAAAGCCTTCAAGGTACTCCTATCATCTCCTATGGACAGAACTCCAATTCACCTCAAAAGTCAAAGTGACTTGGAAAACCAAGATTGCCATATGCTATTGGGGCCAGAGTGCCTAGTATGTAAAACACGCCCCCAGAGCCAAAAAAAAAGCTATTAACTTTTTAATTTTTAAGGGATTTTCATCTTGTCTTCAGTAGTTTTATAAAGCAGCTGTAAAAAGTAAAACCAGAAAATCCTCACCACAATAACGTGTCTACAATATAATTTTTATGATTTTTGCCCAACATAGGGGTTGGCTACAAAGACAGTTTGGTGCTCTTCTGTAGGTATCTTGCTCTGCTGGAACTCTGTGGCATGTACCACATGCCAAAGGGAAGAATGAGGAGAGGATTCTCCACCTCCCTCCAACACTTGTGCATGCTCACTGGTGGCATGGGGTGAATCTGTAGCAAGGAAGCACCAATGAGGAGCCCAGGAATGGTGCCACTGGCACATGGTGGAATCCTAACAGTCAGTACCTCATTTCACATTTGTGATTTTTCTTCTTATTTTCCTTTGTTGAAAGTTATATATAAATTAGACCAAGACATTAACCAAAAAAATGAGTGAAATAATAATTGAAGAAGATGCTTTTTGTAATAAATGCTGAGATTAAACTGATGTCATGCCTCTAAGGAGCATAGCTTGAGTCTCTGCAATACCAGCAGTGACACAAGTTGCTAGAAGCAAAGAGAATTGCTAAAATGGATCACTTGGGATAGTCAAGGGAATAGGCTGAGTATATATATTACCCTCCTCTCATTCCTTGGCTCAGTCTCTGTTAGAATAGCTGATACTTAGTTTGGAGAGGCTTGACTAAGTATGATGAAGAATGAAAAATCAATATTAGAATAGCAGACACTATTTATTTCCCGGGGAGCAGTGAACATAAGGCTTTCAGAGAACATTACCATTCTGCTGCAGACTGCTCAACCATACTTTTCATTTTATTTTGTAATATTTGCAGACTTAAATAAATGTTTGATATCTTTGTCTCCTGGCATATATATGAGAAACAGACCACCTACCTGAATGAGGTCAGTTAATTCTTCCCCTCAAATATGTAAAATACAGAAGAATTGCAGACATAGACCAGACAGAACAGTTAAAAATCAGTATTATCTCACTAATTCAAAGAATAGTGCCCTTACATTAACTGATAAAATTATCTTAACTCAGCAGATGTCACTCCTTGGCGCCATTTAATATTTTTCCATCCTGCCAGTACTCCAGCTTCTGTGTTGGGGAATGCTCTGCTGGTTGTTACTTTTCCATGCTAGCTGTTCTGAGCTGGGGAATAGAGACCTATATGCAAATCAAACACACCATATGTATTACTACACACATTTTCTTGATTGAAGAGACTACTTAAATGGCTACAATCACAGGCTCTTTGCACTCATTTAGACTGATCAAGATTTTTTGTCTTTGCCTTTGCACATAGGAGGCCTAGAGGAATGCCATGCTCTCAGCCAGAGGAGCTGAACTGAAGTGTAGCTCAGAGAGGCTGCTGGTCTCCCTGGAGTTCTGGTCCCTGTGCATTGCTCCCATGGAGGCTTGCCAAGCTGGTGACCCAGATGTGCAGTCTTGTCAGAGTCATAAGAAAGGAGACTGGATCAGGAACAATATGATCCAGATAAGTCTGGAATATGATCATTGGGGACAGTATAGCCTATCAACAAATTTTCAGATGGAAAGTAATATTCTGTGATGTGTGATCCTACTATAATAGAGGAACAAGATGTGGCAATGACTGTAATGGGTTAAGGAAACACCATTAGACATTATGTCAAGTGTGATGCCACAGGAACACAGGCTTCAATTCCTGACATGATATTTATTAGGCTAAAAGTACTAATCTGAGTTTGAGGCCATAATACTGGTTAAAACTTCATCACAGAACAAAGCCTGTGCCCACCTAAAGCAGTCTAAATATTGAGATTGCTCCAAAGTAAATTTTCTAACACTGGAGCTCCTGACACCTCTAGAGTAGCACCTGAGAAGGGCAACAGGAACAATGATGGGGACCACAGCATTTGGGGAAGGTTGTGTAGTCTATCTGGACTTCAGCAAAGCCTTTGACACCTTCTCCCACAGCATACTCCTGAAAAAGCTGCAGCCCATGGCTTGGACAGGGGCACTCTCTGCTGGGTTAAGAACTGGCGGGATGGCTGGGCCATGGTCTAGTAACCACGTTAGGGCTGGAGTTGAAGATCTTGGAGGTCTTTTTAAATCTGGTTGATTCTATGATTCTCTGTCCTTGGTGACCACTGACACCATGCCTATTACAGCTGAGTGTTCTCTGGTATGCAACATGTCACAGTATTATGCATGGATATAGATGTGGATATATTTGAAGAAAATAGTGATCTTGTCACTGATATTCCAGTAGCAGACAAGGAGAATAAACATTGCAAATTATTTTCCCAGTTCTATTGTACAGCTGTGAAAACAGCAAAGAAATTTTGTTGCTCACCTAAAACTCTTCTACTTTGCCTCAACAGTTCTCACAGTATTATTAAAGACAAGAAGGCAATTCCTTTATATTGGCTATATAATATGGGGGTCATTTTAAAATGCCTCTGAGACAAACATTTGCTTGTGTTATCCCTTAAGAAAAATTTTTACTAGATGGCCCATAAAGCCCACTAAAATGTTCTTAACATTTTAGCGATGCATCTCTCCTTCTGGGCTAACTGCATGTGTTATTAGTTAAATTTAAAGTCATGGCAACATGCCCACTTAAGTCATGAAGGCCAGTCCTCCACAGAAAAATATGTGCAACTTAAAAGGATGCCAAGGTATAGGCGAGGAAATACCTGAAATGGGTTCTTCCAAAATATTTTAAAATATAAGCATGCTCAGAGTCATTGCAATGTCAAAGTCAGAAGCCAGGTCTATAAAAAAACATGCATTCTAAAGTGCTATCATTTTGATGTTGCTTTCAAAAAAATTACAAACCAAAATAACTTCCCATAGGTATGCTCATTTTGTGCTCTATTACACTTTCCTCTTCACTCTGATTTGTTTTAATAATTATGCATTGTTTTGACATTTTGAATCATTTCCATGACATTCAGCATGTTATCTGATCTTTGTTACAAGCTGTCACTGAAAATGTGCAGTGCAGTAAAGTTGGATCTGAGGTGACAAGTAACTAAGCTTTTTTTTTACCTATAAACTTCAGTTTTATGAAAACCTCATTCTCACTGCATAAAGCCCTTGACAACAGATTGCTGCTGTAAATGTATGGCAAATCTTTGAGTTTTCCTGTAATAGTTACATAAAAAGATACTAGTCAGAGCTAGTTTTTATCTTTCAATAAATATCCAAGATCATCACTGATTTTTCCTATCAGTTTTCAACTTGGAAGTGCAAAGTGCAGAAGTGTTTGGTCATCCTTTTGGTATGTAATGAACACTTCCTTGGGTCTTAGCATTAATAGTGTACGAACTTTTTCTCTTGAGACACAAGGCTTGATCAAAGGCTTGTTCAAATGAATGAAAAGACTCACTACTTACCATTTGGCTACTTACCTGTGGAATAGCATTTGGGTAGCTGTGAGGCAGCTATCAGTCTTTAGTCATGAATCTGTCGATCAAGGTTTTTCTTTCATACTTGGCCATCAGGTGTCTTTCCTCTAAATACCATACATAATTGCTGCAAGATAGTGTATTCACTTTTACTGCTCTTTTTAGGTTTCTTGGAGGGACCTATTGTACAGACATCATCGTGTGGATGGTGTACAGATAGAAACCCTGCAACCCACCAGCACATGGGCTTTATTTATGCCTCTCACCACTTTTATCTCAGGCACCTCCTTGAAAGATCAGTTTAAATTTGCAATGGTGAGGCTTAATTTAAAAAGTGTGTGGATGGACAGGAGTTTCACAGCTGTCGATTTTGTATTTGCAGTTTGTATATTTTATTATTCCTATCTCATTTTTATAATTCTCATTTTACATCTTGTTTGAAATACTAGTTTTCAGTTACAAAAAATTAACTCCATGTTTCCTTGAGTCGTTTCATGAAGTTTATTCATCTACCTTTATAATAGAGCAAAGAAACTGGGCTACATTTTCTCTGATTGAAGCCTATTCCCTCTCAATTTTCCTATCTCTATTACAAGGTGAACCTTTCCCAGTGCAGTTATCTTTCCTTCAGACTAACAGATCTGACTATCCAAATTTTTATCACATTTGTCATTTTCCTGTCAACCTGTCAACTTCTCATTCTTCAGTCTACCTGCCATTTAATGATAGCAGACACTCAGTTTTGGGTAGCTTATAATGAAAGAGCTGATTAAAGAATACAATTACATCAGACAGGAAACTCTTTTTCTGAAGTTTTCAAGATTAAAGCACAAGAACAAAAACTTGCTGTGAATCCAAAGGAAACCAAGGCCAAATAAGATGATAAGGGGAAAGAGATTGTTTGATATTCAGGGGATTTTGGAGGCATGTGAGGGACCCATGTTAATGCATGTCTGTCTCAGATTAAGACTTTCTTAGGCAACTTTCTGAAACCCAGACCACCAGCCTTTTGACAGGATTTTACTTATTTTCCAAATACAGTAACCAGATACATTTTTGTAAAACATTTTGACTGTTTAGTATTAAAATAAGAACAACAGCAACAGGTAGAATCCCTATAAAGATAATTTTCAGATTATTTCTATGAAATAACTATAGTTCTAATTCAAACAAAGATTATCATAAGAAAAAAAAAAAGAGATAACTTGCCATAAAATTCCCTTTTGCACAGATGTCTTCCAAAACACAACCTTTGCCTTCATTTCCCAACTTGCATGAGATTTAAGATGCTAGCAAAAGGGTCAGCATGGCCTGTCTAGTTGCAGTGCTGTAGACAAGATAAAACACAGCTGTTAAAGAGGCAGATTTTACTAAGGAACTCAAAGTACCATATTTTTGCAGCTAGAGCTCAACAGCTGGCTGCAGCTGACACGAGGGAGCTGGAGTGTTGCAGAGGACAGTCCTCCCTCCTCCTTTCCCCTGTTCCTGCCAAGAGCAGCAGGAGCAGCTCTGCAGTCTGTGGCAGAAGGGCACTTTTGGAGACTCACTAGCAAGGTTTTGACTGCGAAAGGAATGAACACATATCCCTAGATCCAGCTAACACTGATGCTGAGCCAAACATCGTACCTTAGACTTCTTAGTGCAGGTTTCTGCAATGAGGTGAATGCTGGCATTTGTAGATACTGCTGAGATTTTTCTTTTCAGTGTCCAGATCCCTGCACCTGTTTCTTTTTGATCTGTTCTTCATAATTCTTCTGAATTCTTAGTGGAAGTGTTTGCAGCCCAAAATGTTTTGCTGCTTTGTTAACAAAAGTCTATTGCCTGAGTCTTTTATTTCATGGCAGTTAAATTACAAATGCAAAGCATCAATGGGACAGGGGGGAAATATGAGAGAGCTTTATGAAGGGGCCATGGAGCATTGCACTGCCCTGCAGAGCTGGTTCATGAAACACAAGCAGCATATTTACCCAAGCAATAGCATAATTCTGCTTTCCTAGATGACAAAAAAAGTTTGCCCTTTATTCATCAGGCAATCATCCAGAAATAAATACAGTTAGGCATCTCATAAGCAATGCCTAGGTGAAGTGGAGCAGGTGGGTGGCAAAGGTGAGGTGACAGCTGGAAGTGGGGGTGGCTCCGATGTTAATTTAAACCCTGATTGTCCTCAGTTTCCCTCTCCTCCACACTGGTCACTGCTACTCATGGCCTTTGACTCTAAATGTAAGAATATGTGGCAAATATAATGTGAAACACCTACCATAAGAAGAGGTTTTTTTAAAAACAGCAAAACCAGCAAACCAGCTTGGCCTGATACTTGAATAAATGCAGTACATGAATGTCACCATTGTGAAATTAACTGATGCATAAAAAGGAAAAAGTAAATGTGTAATTATGCATAAAAGATATACCCAAAAGATTATCATGGAAACTGAGTTTATTTTAAGAATAGAATTTGCTTGTGATCTTCCTGAGTTATTATTAGGTCTAGCCACAGAGAGAAAATGCAGTTCAGAAGTAGTGTAATTGGGTACATATGTGTAGTTACACAGTCAATAGCTGCAAACCTAAATCAGTTTTCTTAGTAACCCAAAGTAATTAGGCCAATTAAGTATGAAATTTAATTAT
Source organism: Acanthisitta chloris (assembly GCF_000695815.1). Lineage (NCBI taxonomy): Eukaryota > Metazoa > Chordata > Aves > Passeriformes > Acanthisittidae > Acanthisitta > Acanthisitta chloris. The sequence goes on from NW_008675669.1 coordinate 21,757, forward strand.
GAAAATTGGATCCAAGATGGCTGTTCCTAGTAGATATTGAAGGAGAAGCTGTAAACAAGAAGAAAAAAATCTCAGGTTAGATTCATATCTAATTGTAATGCACTATATTAATTTTAATTTTTTTCTCATTTCTTTTCTCTGAGAAAGCATACTTTGGGGATGAATGCCAGAGGTAACATGTTTTGTAATCAGAAGAAACACAACCATTCTAATTAACATATCAACCATTTAGAAGAAATCACAAAATCTGATCCTATTCTTTCACATGATCTACCTTGTATCCCTCAGATTATGTCAAGGCAGGACAAAGATTGTACACTAGAAACTTTTCAATAAGGAAACTTGGATTGGTATTCAATTAATACAACATATGACATACCTCTTTCTGTTGCAGAGTACTGACTCATCGCAACTTTCCTTCTTTGTTTACCCTTTATGAAAGAACTTTATTTTCAGCTCAATAATCTCTTTCATAACTGGCAGGATCATGGACTGCCACAGATTTTCCCTCAGTATATCCAGATGACCCACACAAAGAGAACAAACATGACTATGAGAGCAAGTTTCCAGTAAAAAATATTCCTATGAGCAATGGGGGACAAAGTAAAAATAAATTCAGCATTCCTCTTGTAAGACATTATTTGGATTAGATTACATTGATTAGATTTTCAGACGTATATGTGGTAGACATATCAGTCTCTGGGGCTCTTACAGACAGATTTCTTTGCTCTAGAATGTAAAATTAATTAAATAATAGAAAATCTAAACAGCATTTGTTTGTTTGTCTTTAGCAATTTCATGCAATTTCAGCAATATTCACAGTGGGTGATGGAGAAGTATTGATTATCCCTGGTCACTGGGGATAATTTTTACTGCTAGTGAAACACACCCTGGTGAATCATGCTTCAGCCTCTCACCTTCCCAGGTTTTCCTGAGCCTTTGGTAGTTTGTCTCTGGTAATCAGCAATCCAGTCTCCATTAGAAGGCCTGTAAGTTTCTTGCCCACACATCCATTAACAGGGCTGCAGTCTGCTGAATGAAAAAGTTTGCATTTTTTTGGTTTTGAATCTGCTTCTGGCTGAGGGCCCCCAGTTTTACTGGAAAAGACCTCTATCATTCTTCTCTGTGACATTCATAATTTTCCAGACCTCTGTCAGGTTGTCCTCAAATTTGTCCTCCTTTTCTTCCCAAGCAACTCAAACATCTCTCATGTGGAAGATATCTAGTTCCTCTGATTGTGCCTGTGGCCTTTCTCCAAAACTTGTCTCATTTTTCTGTATCTTGTCAGAGAGGAGGTGATCAGAGCTGAGGACCCATAATGTGAGACAACCACTGATTTATGCAATGGCAGAATGCTATTCTCTTCTATTTTTCTCTATTACTTGCCCTGTAATTCCTAATACTTGAGCAACCTTTCAGGTTGCTACTGAGCACCACCCAATGCTGCCATTGATCAGCTGATCATAATTACCAAGGTTTTCAATTCAGAGAAAGTCCTTTTGAACCCCTCATGAAGTTACATCCAAGGTCTACAAGGCTATTCTGTTTCTTTTCTTTCTGGTAGTTATTGCCTGAGGTCTATTGCACTGGAGCAAGAGAGATGGAGATTATGCAGTCATGTGAACACGAGTAGAAGTTTTTGTATGGAATAGACAGTTCTGCCAAGGAGCTTGTATCTTCAATGCTAATACAGAGAAGCAAATTCCATGTTTTTCTCACTGTTCTTTGTAATTTTTTTAGAATTTTTTTAATCAGCTATTAAATGAGCTTTAATAATACAACTTCTATTCTCATTCCACTTTTACCTGCAATTTAAGGAAATGACAAAGGAGCTAAAGAAATGTCCTACCACTTATCTTGTATTACTCAGCCATCAGGACTTGAAAACCTAACTTCCTTACAAAGTGCCAATTTTCCCTCCGAGATACACAAGTAAAATTCTCATGAATACATCCTAGAGCAAAATCAGCTGAAAATATCTATATTACCAGCTGTAGAAAGGGAAGGTACTGCTGTACTTGCTAGTCAATTTTAGTTTCATCCTCCAAGCTGTTTTCAGGCTTTCCTATCTATTCTCTCTAAAGAAATTTCATATTGGTTAATGCAGGTAAGAAAGTCTATTCCTGATTTGTAATCATTAATAAATGTACTGAAGCTGATTCAGTGTTACCATTTCTACTTCATAAGTTCTGTAAATTTCCCTTGTAGCACTTCATGTGAATAGTTCCCTTTTAGAAAGATGCAATGAAAATTTATATTCCTTAAAGAATTAAGGCAAGATTAAAACCCTTCAACTTAAGCATATATTTTATACTAAACTAATGTTCTGTCACAGGTCTCAGAAAAAGAATGGAAGCATCATCACTAATCTATGTGGATGGTGTTTTCCAAACAGAATGCAATAGCACTATTTGGAAAGTATGCCATTATTTAACTCAAATCTTCACTGTTAAAGTAATCTAATTGAAAAGGAAGCTGCATGATATTTCCAACAACATCTACCAGCTGTGGCTACTTCACATGTTCACCTTCAGCTGAAACATGAAGCAGACTGTGTACGTCTTTTTGGTTCTGTGATGAGGTCTCTCAATCAAACCAAATAGAACCTGCTGTATCTCTTCCTGCCAACAAATTACAGATATTAGGAAAAAAAAATTAAAAATAAGAAAAGTCAAGATTTAAGGAGTTTTAGAGGCCAAAAGAAATACCCTGACATCGAATTCCTCCTTTCAAATGAAACTCAGTGTATTGTTATGGGTATTTAGTACCAAAGCTCTCACTTAGCCTAATCCTCCCAGTGTGTTTGAAGCCCTATGAAGAGATGAACTGCCAGAATACCAGTTTTGGTATTTTCACTGCCAATGGAGTCCTACAGCTTCATTGCATCAAATATAAACAGCATGATCTTTCAAATTACTCAAAATTTAGCAATGATTCATGTGAAGGAAGAGTACATCTAAACTATGCAAAATAGGAGAAATTCTGGTAAGATGGAAAACGTGCAACAATTTGTTTCCTTCATTATATTCCTTGCTATCAAAACTGTCTGCCTACATGGATAAGCAAGTTTTGAAATGATAAAAACTTCTAACTTACACCAATTTCTATGAGTTATATAATAATTTAAATCAAAATCTCACTGACTTCATCAGAAATTTTAAATTTAGTCTTTTCAGAAACAAAAAACTGATTATCTCAGTTATCTAATTATCTTTGCAAAAAATAAATAAGATAAAAGATAGCAGAAACAAACTATTTTTCTCGACAAGGCATATTAATTTTCAGCAGCCACATGCTGACACACTGCCACAAGTGGCCACTGCAACAGTCCATACATTTTCACAGCATCTAAGAAGCCAGAAGAAACCATTGTGTCATCTCCTCTGGCCACCATGGCATCAAATTTCATTACATTTCACTCAGTCAACATTTTACGAAACCTCATAATCAGTGTTTGTCTTAGCCTCTCTAAGAGGCACTGAAACACCAATATAACTTCAGCTTCTTACAAATGGTTCTTACTAAGCTTCTCCTCACTAAAAAACATAAACCTCTGGCACCCACAATTCTCTCATGAGAGTAAACACGACTTCATTCTACTTAAATTAGGGGAGTTCTGTGCATTTCATATTTGAATTCTTTTTCTCAAGGTAGCCTTGCTGATCTTAGAATTAGAAACTAGAATTGCAAAATTCTAATGAAGTCATTATGGGTTCTTGCAGCAAGTTTGCTAGCTATGCAACAGCAAGTTGTCCTTAAATTTCCTGTCCTAAAGCTCATACAAAGCCAAGAACTGCAGGGAAGGATTATTAGACCAGTTTATTCCGATTCCTTTCCCACACATTATGTAACTTTGCTATCTCAGCCAGTGGAGGCACCTGAGGGACCAATGCATGAGGGTGTTTGTCCTGCTTCCATAGAGTTTGTGGAGCCACCAGTGAAACTGAGTGGAAAAAAACCCTCAGTGTTTTACACAGAAACTTGTAAATCATATAAAGTCATGTTTTCCCACTGCAGCTAAATTGTTATAAAACAGAATGGCAACTTTTCTTTGCAGTGAGGCTCCCTATCTGTCTGTGTCACAGACAATGTCACTTTCTAGCAAGATAACTGTCTCCAACAATAAGATTCAGAAAAAAACCCCAACCAAGCTTTCAAGTATATTTCAGAATTAATGTGAGGCAAAAATATCTGCTTCCACATGGGTTTTCAGAGTGATATGCTGATTAGCTGAGCCTGGCTGTCTTTTAAGTGGGAAGCCTGATGTTTCCCTCATTCACAAAATTTGCATTAAATAGATGTGTCCAACAGGAGATAAAAAAGGAGGGAAACAGTCAGCTTAAGACACTTTTAAAATATGAAACAAATACTTCACAGATCCATTTGAAGGACAAGGAATGGAAAGGCAACTTTATAGATAAATTTCTTTATGTGTTTTATTTTTGAAACAGTATAGAAGGAAATATTATCATCTGTAATTTATATCATTTCATTATGAAATATTTCTGAGTGCATAATAAGTATCTCCCATGCCTGAATATCCTCAGGGTGTCACTCCACAGTCCTCCCACACATACCATTTCAATTCAAGGCAATAGCTTGGCAAAATTCCTATCAGCTTCAGTAGGAAAGTAGCTTGCAAAACAGCACAGGATTCAGCTGCTGGAGTATATTGTGGGGCCCCAAATAGACTCACTCACATTCCTGGACATGGCAAGTAGCCTGTAAGGACAAATTCCCATTATTTGCATCAAGTCCATTACAAAAGTGAACAAAGTAAATGCTAGAGGTTACGTTATGCCATGGTTTTCTTTCTTTTTTCGACATACTGAAATGAATTCTGGTACAGGACTCTAGATTGGAACTCTTTCCTCTGCTTCCAAAAGGGCCTCATGGGATTCAGAATTTTTCTCTTTGGTCTCCTTCTGTCAACACACACTTCAGGGATGGGTATACACACAAATTTTGGCATGGAAAATACACTCTTTAGGCACCACTGGAGATGGCAAAGGAAACAAGGATGAGGGAAAACAGGAGATGGGGAGATGCCAAAATGAGGGTGTTTTGTTCTAAAGTGGGGTTGAGAGAAAGTCAGTGACTTTGAGATCTTATTTTTCTTGTTTCTTCACCTGCAAAGACTGGGGATGTCACAGAATTATAGAATCATTAAGGTCAGAAGAGCCCTTCAAGATCATCAAGGTCAACCATCAGCCTAGCACCACTCCATGTTCACCATTGTTCACCATGTTCAACCATGTCCTCAAGTGCCATAGCCACATGTTTGTTGAACACTTTCAGGGATGGTGAGTCCAGTGTTTCCCTGGGTAGTCTGTTCCAATGCCTGATAACCCTTTCTGTGAAAAACATTTCCTAATATCTAATCTAAGCCTGGCCTGGCACAACTTGAGTCCATTTGTTGGACATGGGAGGGAACAGAGTGACTCAAGATGAGGAAAAGGCTGAGGTACTTAACACCTTCTTTGCCTCGGTTTTTAATAGTAGGACAGGTTGTCCTCAGGGCAGCTGGACTCTAGAGCTGATAGACAGAGATAGGAAGCCAAATAGCCCCCCTGAAATCCGAGAGGAAATGGTTAGAGATCTACTTAGCCGCTTGGATCCTCACAAGTTTATGGGACCGGATGGGATCCATCCCAGAGTGATGAGGGAGCTGGCAGAAGAGTTCGCCAAGCCTCTCTCCATCATTTACCAACAGTTCTGGCTCACTGGGGAGGTCCCAGAGGATTGGAAGTTGGAGATGATCTTTGAGGTCTCTTCCAATCCCGTTGATTCTATGATTTCCTCTTGTCCTGTCATTAGTTGCCTCAGAGAAGAGATCAACCCTCACCCCACCACAATCTCCTTTTGGGTAGTTGTAGCGATCAGTAAGGGCTCCCCTGAGCCTCCTTTTCTCCAGACTAAACAACTCCAGCTCCCTCAGCCTCTTCTCATAACACTTGTACTCCAGGAAATAAAAGGAGATTCCAGGTTTCAAATTCATTTGTCCATTTTTGCATAATTACAGATCATTTGGATTAAATAATTTAATCTGCTTTGTGACAAAATAAACTGAAAATAACCAATAGGTAAGCACTCCTTGTACCTGTTGGTTTGGTTTTTGTTCTTATACAACACAGACACACTGTAGACTAATAATCAAAGAGTTTAAACATTGTTTTTGGCAATGCCCAGAAATAAAGGTCCATATGTCAGCTGTAGTGATTCATCAGTATGATCCACACAGACGAGTGTGTCTTGTACTAATAATTGCACCCTAACAAGGGATTTAGCATAATACAAGGCACAAATAGATAGTTTGATTTAAACAGTCGAGACTATAGCATGCAAATCATACATTGTGAATGTTATCTACAGATAGAGGGAAAACTTTTCCCTAAATGGTGGGCAAATGATAAATTGTCCAGTTGTCTAAAACACATGATCCTCTAAGCATTTTAAACTCAAAGCTGAAGTCTATAGTGTTCTGTATCTTCAGTGACAGATATGCTAGTTACATCATGAGCTACAAAGGTGGCAAAGAATAAAAATCTGAACATGTTTATCTCCACCGTAAAGAAAGAGCAAGTTTGTCTGTGCACTATAAAAGAGATATATAATTGTCAATGGGAATTTCAAGGTTTTAACAGAAAAAAAATTACAGTACTGAAAGTGGCAGACACCTGAGGAGTAAGGCAGTAATTACAGAACAGTGTAATTCCCATTCCTGAAAACCCTTGGTGCACAGCATCCTATTTAACACAGCTTGTGATTACAGGAGATGTAAACAAATACAGGTTTCAGTTCTCTCTAGAAAGGTTGTTTCTCTTACCAGCTAGATGCATAAAATTATTTAGAACAACTCAACAAACCACCAAAACACATCCCCAAACCCACCAAGAAACACCAATATAAAATTTGATATCAGCTACTCCCCCTGCAGTGAGTCAAATGACCACAGCAGTTAGGACTCTTATCTACTCTCAGTTTTGCAAAAAAAATGGCTTGTTCTTGGCTAAAATTTTGATTCAGGATCCTGTGAGAGTCCATACTGTTTCAGTTAAAGGTCTGCCCATAGGCTATTGTCAAAGAGAGGATACCGAGGGAAGCAGTATATGATTAGAGAGAGATGATAAGAATAGGCTGACTACATAGTAAAGTATCCACCACTTCTGGCCCCTCGTTAGACCCTGTTCAGAGGCTTCTAAAGCATGTATCATGGTTATTGAGTTTAACAGCCTTTGACAAAATTCCTTCCATCAATTTGACTAATCAATTTTCTCAGCCCATTTAATCCCTTGGTCTCTAAAGCCTCCTGTGCCAATGTGTTAGTTCAGCAATTGACTAACAGCATATGAAAATATTTCCTTCTCTTTCTTTTAAATTTGCTTCCAAACTCTTTAATTTAATATCTCTCTAAATTTGTGCTGTGATGAAAGGTGTATAGTTTCTTGATCACAGTCTTCACACTAATCTCATTTTAATAAATCTCTGACCTATTCCGTCTCAGATAGAATCTTTCTAAGGTGAAGAGGTTAAATCTTGGCATCCACATACGAAATTCTTTACCTCTATTCACCATTATACTCTTCTCTATGTTTTTCTATCCATCTGCTCAGAAATGGAAGCAACTAGAATTGTATATAACACCAAAGATGTGAGAAATACATGAGATTTCTATACCGGCAGAGAGGTGTTTTCTATTTCTGCCTCTCCTCCTAACAGTTAACTGGACTGTGTTTGTCCTTTTGGCTACTGCTGAGTGATGGTCTGATGCTTTCAGAAGCTTCTACAATAACAACAAGATCTCTTCTCTGGCTGGTAATAGCTAATGAAGTCTGTCATCACAAATGCATCATTTCCCCCTCCATCTGTATCACTTTATGTTTCAGCTGGCTTTTTTTTTAAAAAAAATCCAGTCATTCAGTATTGTGTGACTTTTCTGAGGCAGTTTGAATCAATTTTAGTTTCGATTACTCTAATTTTTCCACAGTCAAAAATGTCATCGTGTCTCTATTCGCTCCCTATTCAAGAACATTTGGAACACAGGTTGCAGTATATTTCCACAGTAAATTCTTGAAGTTATTGTATTATTCTTCCATGCCCCTGCAAAAATCTAGTCTTTATATTATTATGGTTTCATCTAGCTTTGCTAGTATGGAAGTCAGACTTAATGATCTCTACTTATGATTAGTGACCAGTTTAAAGTTTTTTCAAACTTGTCATCTTCCATTTCTTGTGCATTGAAGCTTCTGGTACCTTGGAACCGCTGAAATTGTGACACAGTTTTAGGTGTGAGCAGGATCAGGGTGTTAATCTCTTAATTTTTCATCTGTTAATTGGATGCTCTGTAGAGAATGATGTGAGGTATAATTAACGTTTGCAAGTTCACAGCAATTACCTATAGCATTCACTGAGAGTTGATTTTAGCATTAACCTTTACATGGTTGCCAATTAGCTGGAGAAAAATGTATCGTATCTTAATGTGTTTTCTATAGTAATTCTGTCTGGAGACTGCTCCAGCATTTCTGGTGGCCATTACAAAGATGGGCTGTGCCTGTTCCCACTTCTTGTTCAAAGAACCATGATGGAGCAAGGATGACCATCCTGAGTTTCTGGTGATGTACCCTGGTGATACTTGTTGAGGTTAATGTTGGATTTGGGTTACAGCAGAGTGAACGTAATCTTGCAGTCTATCCTGAAATTCTTTTAATTTTTAGGAGTCAATTTCCATCACCATTAACAAAAAGTTGGAAGGGAGTTTGTACAGCAAACCTCTTTTTCTGGTTGTCTACCTGCTATTTTTGTATGATCACACAGTGACGTGGACCCTTCCAACATATAAAACTGCCTGTTTTGAAATTTCCCAAAGGCAGTTCACACATTTGATTTCCCATGTAAATGAGATGTAAATCAAATGTAAACAAGAAGCAAGTCACTGAAGAAAGTCACAGCCCAAGTATGCAAGATGAAATTTCATGCTCAGTGAATATCAAATGTTAGAAAGTTTTATCATTTTTTTAAGCTACTGCCAAATAACCATCGCTTTGAATGTCTGCCTGCTTTCAAGAGGCATGTGTCACTTTAATGAGAGCTCTCCTGTCGTTTCACTGCTTTTGACTATTAGACAGTTTGTGCTATTAACATGGTGCTTGGCAAAGTGATTGCCTCAGCTTTTGTTTATGACCAAGTAAACCTGCTACTGCATGAGGGTTGTGTAGAAATACCTTTCAGCAATTTTGCTTTTGCTGAGTGAATAATTCTAATGGATATCTTTGCCTGGCTTTTGTTTTTAAAGCATGGCTTTTTTTACAATATGCTGGTTACTTTTCATAGTGTCAGTAGAATGTAGTAAACTTAACCTTTGAAAGGCTTTTTTTAAAGGTCATTTTTTCTTAGCTGATGTTGATGCTGACAGAGATTTAGCCCATTGTGGTAAACCTAAAAAAACTGAGGTTCTAATAATATTTAGGAGCCAGACACTGACACACCAGAAATATACCCACGAGTCATAACTTCATGTCTATATTTTGGTTATATGATTGTCTTTTCTGACAGTGATACTTGTTATTGTTATTGTCACTCACAGTGGGCTATTTAAAAGCCACAAATGAATAAATTAATACAGTGAGTAACTACACTAAATATCATCAAGCCTGAGGAGTTCTTGCAAGAATGTCTTTAACTCAGTTATTGCTTCTTAGAAGAATAACATGGATCTGAACCGATTGTTTTATTTAGCCTCAAACGCCTTTATGGTAAAAACTATAAGCTGCTGTGGGCAAGGTTCCAGCTTGCCAGGTGCAGTACAAACCCGGTGATAACAGCTGTGCCTGCAGAGACTCATCTGGGCCTCTACTCAGAGAGTTTCAATTACTTTTGGATCATCTCTATTTTGAGCTTAAGCGGTTCTGCGCAGATATGGCTTTTCCTGACCATGCATTTATCTGTCAGACTAGAAATTCCCTCAATTTTCAAGTTCAGGATGGAAAAAAACCAGATTTCTCTGGTTTAATTTCCCATCCAGCTTCTCAGCCTCTCCTTAACCCTTTTCATCCATCACATTGCATCTGTCCCTACCTTTCCTTGTGTCAGTCAACTCTACACCCTCATCTATGCCTCTTCCAATTTCCAAAGAGTTTTCCAGGACATTGAAACCACAAAAATCTGCTTCTTAGCATGGGCTGGGTCACTGGCAGCAGAACTTGCTATGCATTACATGAGCACCATTCTCCTGGACTGGTTATATCAACTCAGTAAGACACTCACTTAATGCTGGTGATAACTTCTAGTTATCCAGGTTTAAATCATAAATGTAGAACTTTTTTTTTCAGTAATAAACTCCCAGGCCAGCCTATTTCATTGTCCTCACTAACATACTGTGATAGCAGCAATTTACAATTCCATTGCATCACCTACAACCTGGGAGTTTGGCTCTTGTCTCAGAAAACTGTTCAGCCTGGGAGGCGACATCTGCGGTAAATGTCCTAGGGATCGTCAGTTCCCACTGCTGAGCAGCACAGGAGGGCAGGGAGTGGGCTCCTCCTGAACCAAACCTACCTACAATGTGTGGTCCTTCCACACTGCAGTCCCAGGGCAGAGCTCACACACTCTGAAAGGTATGTGGAGTACACACCAAGTCCTCAGCACCAGATCCTTTGCTCTATAAAAGTAATCCCATTTAACCATACTACTTCATAGTGTAGACATAGTTTTAATTCTAGAAATACAAGGAAATGAAATAAAAACACTGCTTTTCAGACACCTGTTCCCTTTTGTCTCAAAAGTCTTTTCACTCTGAAAACTTCTCCCTGTTGAAAAGGCTAGGAATAATTATTTTAATTTGGTTTTTCTTTAATAGAAGCTTTAATGAGACTCTATTGTGGTTTAACCCCAGCCAGCAACTAAGTACCACACAGTCGCTCGTTCTCTTCCCACCCGTGGGATGGAGGAGAGAATCTGAAGAGTAAAAGGGAGAAAAATCATGGATTGAAACAAAGACAGTTTAATAGGTAAAGCAAAAGCCAGGCATGCAAGGAAAGCAAAACAAGGAATTAATTCACCATTTCCCATGGGCAGGCAGGTGTTCAGCCATCTCCAGGAAAGCAAACTCCATTACGCATAATGGTCACTTGGGAAGACAGACGCCATCACTCTGAACATCCTCCTCTTCCTTCCTCTTCCTCCAGCCCTATATGCTGAGTATGACACCACACAGAATAGAATATCCCTGTGGTCAGATGGGGTCAGCTGTCCTGGCTGTGTTTCCTTCCAACTTCTTGTGCACCCCCAGCCTGCTCACTGGAGGGGCAGGGGGTGAGAAGCAGAAAAGGCCTCGGCTCTGAATCTGATTACTGCTCAGCAATAAGTAAAACACCCCTTTGTTATCAACACTGTTTTCAGCATGAATCCAAACTATAGCCCCATATCAGCTACTATAAAAAAAAATGGACTCTACTCCAGCCAAAATCAGAACAGACTTAAAGACACATACCACTGACAAAAGAAACAAAAATCAGACAGAAAACTAGCTCTCAGTTCATATAATCACAGAATCACCAAATTTTTTAGGTTGGAAGGGACATTTAAGATCATAGAGTTCCAATCCCCTCACCACGGGCAGGGGCACATTCCACTAGATCAGGTTGCTCAGAGCCCCATCCAGCCTGGCCTTGAACACTCCCAGGGATGGGGCATCCAACAGCTTCTCTGGGCAACCTGTTCCAGTGCCTTGTCATCCTCACAGCAAAGCATTTCTTCCTATTATGCAATCTAAACCTACCCTCTTTCAGTTTAAAGCCATTTGCCCTTGTCCCAACCCTGCATACCCTTGTAAAAAGTTCTGAATAAGTAACCTCAACAAGAAAGACCTTATGCAGGGTGGAAACAAAACCAAAATTTCAGTTCACATGTGAAAGAAGAGCTGCATGAGGGAGATGGAACATAACCACAAATGAAATCAGTTCCTAGGGCACTTGACCTTTACTGGGTATTATCGATCAAGATGTGAAAGAACCTGAATAAATGCTAGGTTCAGTTGTTATGTTTTCTGTACTAGCAGAAGTAAGTTGTAAGTCAGTCAAATCATACACATATGCACATGTAGACATACTCTGGAGTGAGTTTATTCCTTACATGGCTTTGCAGTCTCTTCTAACCAAGCAGGGACTATAATATTTACATTGTGGGGCTCCCCAGGGCAAATCATGCAAATCAGCTTGTTCAAGAGAAACTCTCTGGAATTGCCTGAACTAAGGCACTGGAGACTAAGGCTTTGCAACTTCTTCCTTCTAGACTTCCAGCAAAATACTTCCTAGATAGGTATACCTGATTCTTAAGTGACATACATAAGAGGAGTACAGAACATCTGTCAGCAGAGCCAACGGCGAGGGAAGGGATTGTGCATGTCCAAGGGCAGAAGCACCCAGTAGGCACGGTCCGTGCTGAAAACATACTAACATATACAACAAACAAAACAGCTTTGAGATTTCTGCTCACTCGATGTCTTCCTTTCTCACGGCCACTGGGCTCTGTGGTCACCCAGCACTTGGCCATGTTCAACAGCATCGTTTCCACAGGGCAGTTGTGTTATTTCTTAGCGCCACCAAGTGGCAAAATCTAATAGTTCCAATCTCGATAGTCGCTTCCGACCAAAGGAAAAAAAACAGAATAGACACCTCTGGCGCCAGCAGGAGAGCAAAATAAAAAACCTTCCAACAAACTCCGGCTAAAGCACCAAGATTTTGCAAATTAAGATAATAATAAGTGTTATCTGTTTCAAATGTTCAATGATCCAAGTAGGGGACAAGTTCACAACAAAGCAAAACTTTAAATGTATGTAAATCTGTAAGGCTCTATTCAGTGTAATATCAAGCGCACACTAAAAACACGAAGGAGAAAGAGGACTTAAGGATGTATTTAATTTTAAGACCATCTGCTTGCAATATCTTTCTCAAGAGGTGTGGCTTGCTAAGCTGATACTGGTAATTAAGTCAGAGAATCAGTGGGTGGAAGCTGAAATTTCCAATAGGTTGATGCTACTTTCCATTACAATTTAATGGGAGCAAAAATTTTTCCAGTAAAATGTAATTATGAAATTTTGCAAGTCTTAAACCATATTAAACCATGGCTGTAGTTTCCTAAACCACTGAATTCTTTTTGTAGGCATATGAACTTTACCAGGTCCAAGGAGATCTCCGTGGAAGATACTGTATGATGAAACTACCTGAAATAAATATTTTTCTAATATCTTCAGGTTCCTTTTGAATTTACCTGTAAATAAAGGGAAAGTTGTAGAAATCCCAGTGATACATCAAATATTTTATGGGCTGCTTTTCCTTATATTTTCCTCTAGGTATATGGAGGAATGAACTTAGATACATTTCCAGAACATGAATTTATATTTGGAATATTCTCCAGATGGAATTTCATAGATTATAAAACAGTTGTTTGCATTCTTTTTTTTAGAAAAATAAAATTGATAGTGTTCTAGTGTAAATACACTACATCCATCAAACTGACTGAAAATGTTGTTAGTATCAGAGAAGGAATCTCCCAGTATAAATATTTCAGTGAAGTTTTTCTCCCTTGGAAATATCTAAGCAAGTTTTGGGAGCAGGAGAACTTCCATATAACGTTTAGAGAAAGAAAGAGCAATGCAGCTAAAGAGATCAGTAGCAGCAGTAAGGGCTGGGAATGAGGGTGCAAACAGGTAGCCTGTTCTCAGTGGAAAAAAGTTTTTGCTCATTTCAGAAGAATCTGGGTAACTGTTTTCTCTCAAAGCTATTATTTATGTAAAAGCTTTGGAAAACTGCACACTGAGTCCACCTGTTTATTCAGAAAGCTTGGGGGCAGCTCACTTGTTATAAAGAGTGGTAGAAAACGAAAGCTAAAAATAGGTTAACTATTTTCCTGTTTACAAACATGACAATAAAATGTATCACCATATAAACCAACACATAAGTACCATTTAAGGACAGGTCACTGTGCTGAGAGCAGCTCAAGCACTTGCCTGTAGCTCCTGATGCCAGTCAGCATCTCAGGCTGAGTGGGATGCCTGTGGCTGATGGGCCCAGCAAGAGGGCAGAGTCACCCTGCCTACTTCAAAGGTCAGCAGCAAGTACTTCTTCTGGTTCTTCCTGCCTCTTTAAACCATTTTTCTTCTCCCGTTCCTGAAACACTACACAAATTTGTTCCCAGTGGATATGACAGCTGCACTGCCTAGCAAGGGCACTACACAGGCATCAGCAATAACAGATTCCTATGCTAGATTCAGCCCAATTGTATTTGGGACAGCTGAAGCCTCTCAAACTGCAGGTCCACATCAATGCCACTATTTTTATAAGGCTAGGCTTAAAGAGTGTTTAGATACTCACTATTAAAAGATTAAACTATATGGTTACAATGATAACATGCTAAAGACGTGTTTCAGAGAAAAAAAGACGTTTGAGTTTAATTTAATTCTCTAGGAATCTCATTGAGAGCTGTAAGACTAACCCTGTGTTTATATACTCGATCCAGCATTAGATATTTTTTCATTAAGTTAATGGTACAAACAAGCCTTCCCAGCTCTGCAGCTGTAACAGTGAGATATAACAGATGGAGAATGTATCTTCTTTTGCCTATTATACTGCTGTTACTTCAGTGGTGACACAAGAAACCAAGCAGCTTCCCTGTCCAGAGTGCACAGGGGCTAAAGAGGAGCAGAAATAAGATGAGAAAGAAACTGCACGAGCCTCGATAACCTGCAGGGAAATCATTTATTTAGTACTTTATCCATTCTAGATTAAAAGACCCACTGCAATTACATAGCAGCCTTAGACATTACCCAAACAGGTATCTTCCCACCCTCTTCCTCATGCATCCATCATATGCCTTCATAAATGGTGCAAGCTTATCCTGAGGAAAATTTTCCATTGAAGTGCAAGCTATCCAGCTAAATCTCTGTTAACCTGACAGCTTCTTGCAATTAGTGCTTCCTATTTCAGCACATGCCCTGTCTGCTACTGCAGACACATTCAATTAGGGTGAAGAAAAAAGTGCAGTAGACAAGCTTGACATTAATACAAATAAATCAGTGTCTTTTCTTCATGCACAAAGAGATCACAGTTCAGCTTTCAACTGAGCTTTCAGTTCAAGGGGATTTAAATACAGATAAACTTGTACCTGTACAATCTCTGTTTGCAGTAAGTAGAAGAAAGGTGACATTAACAAAAAAGTCAAAATGTCTTCGAACATCATGTACCTTTACCTAGATCTCTGGATAATAAAATTAAGAGTGATTTCAGTGTCTTCTAATGATAATCATTTTTTATACTGACAATAATGTAAAAAGCAACAGCAAATTTAATAACAAGCATGGATTGCATT
>NW_008675669.1:37131-52493 GCF_000695815.1 Acanthisitta chloris
AGTGAGTCTGTTCTTCTGCAAGATCAGAGAGATGTAGCCTGCTCTCCTTCCTGCCCAGAAAGCACTGTGCACCATCACTTTGGCTCTGTGTAAAACAATAAAGCCAGTTTTATACCTAAAATTCTACTGGGATACACTCTCCTCAGCCATCTACTATGAGTGTCCCTGCCATTTATTTTTCTCTGTGACAGTCTCTCACCCTGTTCCATAGTATAAACTAGATTTTCTCTGAGGCAGTCCAAGAGACAATGTACTCAAGCTGAACCTGTGGGATTATGTCCTCAAATAGTATTTAAGCAACCACCACCTCCATTTCTGATCACTTCTATCACAAACAACTTTTCTAGTCTTTTTGTTTGATGAAATGATCATCGTGAGCTGGGGTAAAAAAAATCCAAACTTTTCTCTCACAAACTTCAGCTGGGATGTCTTAAATATGAGAGACTATTAGAGTAGGTTATCTCTGTAAGTATTGCAATGATTTGTTTGTTTAAAAAGCATGGATTTCCTCAGCTACAGTAGTGCTTCCCAGCGTGAAGCATTTGCTTCACGTCAAAATCCTTGGTTGAATAGCACAGAGTTCAGCTGAGGGGCCAATCCCTCCAGCAGCAGTAATTATAACCATTTCCAAGAAGGCTAATTATGGTCCCTGTTAATTAGGATCTAGTCAGTGAGACATGCTTATAGGTGTTCCTCAAGGATAAGATGCATAACATGAAATACTCTAATGATTGTAACAGGAAGCTATTAGACTGTTAGAAGGGTGGTTGTTCAGACCTCAGTTGAGAAAAGTCTATTTTTGCCTGAACATTCAGGATATTAAAAACTGGCCTTGTACTTTCATGTTTCTCCATATGTGAACAAGACAGGAAAACATTGGCTTTACACAAACAAGAAAGAACCTCCAACATTTTTTGCATGTTACTTTATCATACACTAATGTACTGAAACCTCGAAAAAATTGAAGACACATGTAAGAATCATTATGAGACTTGTAAACATAGGAGCCAAAGTCAGTTAGTTGAAAGTGCCCAAAAAGAGGCATTTTAATAGTTTCAGAGCAAATCGTGTGTGTTCTGATTTAAATCAAGCATTGACCCACTTTTTACAAACACACACATCAGTTATGCTTTTTGCCATATGCTTACTTAGCTAATTATATCAAAATCTACTTCTGCATGTATAAGGAAATGGACTGTGGACTGTCAGGTGTCACAATAACACAAAAAGCAAGCATTAAATCCGGTTCTATTTACTACTCAAAGAACAGAAGATATCTCGAAAACAGCAAAGCCAGAATAAAATTTAACTGGAGCAAGAATAAAGTTCAGAAAACCAAGGGCACAGGCTCACAAGATATCCATGACTTAAAATACACTAACATGGGGTTTGGCAGAATTTCCAACACACTGAAAAAGCAAAAATATATGAGAAACAACTCCTTGGGTGTTTGAGAATAGAAAGAGAACTGCATTCATGGCTGCAATTCCTGTTTTGAGTAATTTGCCCTGATCTCAGCGAAAATGGGGATTCAGCCAAAGACATTTGTTTGATCTTACTGCTAAGCATGCAGATAATCTGATTATCACCAGGATTGTCTTAAAAGGTCTCAACCACACATTGAGCATTGGTAGTACCTGAAACACCACTCCCTGTATGAACAGCAGTGATCCCTGCAGCAAGGATAGATAGAGCAAAGCACAATTCCCAATTCTGTCAAACTTCCATTTTCTGGTGCTGTTCTTCACTCTGAGATACCTCTGAATTTTAGAGATAAACTTGACCACTTTACAAGCTGCCTGAAAAGCCACAAATTTAAACACTACACAAACAACCAAAACTACCATCTTCTTACATCTTGGTATCTAGTAATCTGGTATTGTTCAGAAGTTTAGTGCAGACCAAATTTGGACTTCTGAAAAGTAGAGGTCATGCAAACAACCCAGAAAATTTGCTAGATTTTCATGTCAAGATTTTTGCTTTGCTGGCTAGGTAGACACAGACTAAGGTGCACTAAGGGAGGTGTGATTTAAAGATAGAATTAAAATATTAACACTGAATATTTTTCTTGGGAGAAAGATGTTGAGCATCACTTCGTTTGTTTGTTTTAAAATTTAAGGCACATTCAAAAGTGACCCACTGTGAATGTAATTCACCTCATGACAGTAAAGTCACTGCCTTGGGTAATTTCAGCTAACCCATTTCATGGCTGAGGCATACAGAGTCTGATATCACAGGTCAGCTGATACTGAGGAGGCAATTTTAACTCAGATGTTTACGACCCTGAGAAAGCACTTGCCTCCTGCAATGGCTTAGACTCACTGACATGTGGGAAGATGGACTTAAGTGCAGTCTGTGCTGCCTAGTCTGAGCAGTGCTGCAGGTCACTTGAGGGCAGAAGGCACTGCAGATTTAATTCAAAGCACAATGCAAATCTGTGCAAAGGAAAATAGTCAAGTTGTCTTCTTGGGAAACTGCATGATTTCTGAATTACAACCCAGACATTTTAACTACCACAAATATCTCCTTGAGGATTTGAGGGTTCAGTCTGGGAACATTTACAATGTAGAGTTGATTTCATGTGAATCAGAGCTGAAATTGAGGAGACATGTCAGATTGCCTCACCTCTCATACAGAGTTTTAACTAGGGTAACAACTGGAGGAATCAAACTTCTTTGGGTGGTTGTGCTTGCCTGAGCTGCCTTCCCACTGTTGCCACCATGTTCATCTGCATATGGACCCAGAACTTGAAGCTGCACTGGGAGCATTTAGGGTATTTTTAGAAACTCCTTGGAAAACACAAACTCTCTTGTTTGTGTTTTTCTCTAACAGCTGCTGTCCAGACACCTGCACACATAGAGGTGGCTTGAATTGCATTTTTCCTCAGGTTATTTAAATAATTTAGAAACACTGAGCAGAGGGAGCGAATACTATGCATTTTAAAGGTCTTTCAGTGGTCCCTGAGAGAGAATTAAAGGATGGTGCTTGCAATCAAAGTGGAAGTGGCACTTTTCTTTCTCAAAACTCAGAGGAGGTAATGTTTGAGAATAAATGTTTCAGTAACAAAATACTTAAAATTACAGCACTCTTCACTGTAAACGTATTTCTCATTTTCCATAAGTACAAAAAGAAAGACCATGCTTTCTTGGTCTTGTATAATAAATTGTTTTTCTGTATTTCTTCATATACACCATTCACATGTAAGACATTCCATGCTGTAGAGGTTTCTATAGCAACAGAATAAAATCTGTAACAATAGTAGCAGTTCTTTTCTCAGGTATACTTATCAGCTGGTCATAGTTTAGCATTTGAAATTAAGCTTCTTGTGTTTATGGAGCTGCATATCTAGAATGAGCAACTATTTTCCACTTAGTTTACGTGAGTGAATAGTGATGCCTTAACACCAATTAGCAAATGAAGAAATTAACACAGAAATTTTAGCAGCAGAGAACACATTACAATGTATGAGTGCTTCAGAAGCTTTGAAGTATGTATCCACATCTCCCTTTCCTATCCTCACGAATTTATTACCTTTATGTCACAGGAGATGGAGAAGGCAGAAGCATGTAGAGAATGAGAGTCTTGCCAGAATCATACAAAAGTGATGTGGCAGAGCAGACTGTGAGATGAAGGGTTTACAATTACAAGGTTTTCACCCTGTCTGGCATACCATCTTGTGGAACACCAATGAGATGAAAAGCACTGCTTCTGTTCAGTTTAGTCTTCCATCCAAAAACATGCTAAAGTTAAAATGAGCTTTTTCTCCTTTTTCTTCATTTGATGGCTCCTTGGGCATTGTTTCTGACCATCAAACCTTTCCTTGCATCCATTGTAAAGAACCAGTGTAATCCTATCTTCACCTCTGCTATCACCAAAGTTCATTCCCAAATCCTTTCACTTTGGACTTCCTTGGACTCACTTCTTCACTCAGCACTCTGCAGGAAGAACAGCACTGACCATGCTAAAGGTGCTCATTCTCTGTCTTCCAAAGACTTTTTAAGCAGCTACTTTGGCATAGGGTTTCACACATTAACAAAGCTTCTTTTTTAGCTTTTATCTCAAACTGTTATTTTGTCCTAATTCACATAGCATCTCTTCAGGATATAGAGCATTTCACACTGCACTTCTTAATTGCAGTGTAAATTTATGCTGCTGTAACAGTACAAAAACATAAAGGATGTCATTCCTCTTTTGGGGAATGAAAACAAAAAGAGAGAAATCTCACAAGCAAAAAAAAAAAAAAAGTGCCTGTTCTTTGTCCTTCATTGGTTTCTTCTGAATTCAGGCTATTATTCAAATTAAGACTTTAATCACAGAAGAAAGCAATCTTTCTCTCGAATCAGGCCTTAGGAGGCAAGAAGCACAACTTCTGCTTGTTGTAGGATGTTGGTTTTCCAGGGCCTGGAAGGCTGAGTACAGACAAGCTCCATGATCTGGTATACAGCAAGCAGAGCTGTCCAGCAGGAGGGACATCTTCCTCCCTCCAGGGAGATGTGGCAATATGATTCTCTGGTAGACTATCCTAGAGAAGGCACAACTCTGCTAAGACCTATCCAGCCTGACCAAGATAATTTAAACCAACATTTTGTTCCATTTTAAACTGCCTTCTCTGTTTAAAATGACCTTTTTCTAAGCTGCTGACATAACATTGAGTGGAGGTGGTTTCAAAGCAACCCACTCTGTGCCACTCAACCTACCTGATCTCTGAGCTGTCCAGATAGGACATTCCCAGCCTCAGTGTAGCAGCTGAGCTGCAGAGCACCTTCACTTTCCTGAAAACCACAGCAAAATCAACCACAGACCCAGGAGGGATGTGATGAATCTGAAAGTATATTGATTTTATTTTATGGGTTATCACAGCAGATGCTTTCCAGTTAACATTTTTCACCACAACTATTCATTCTAATTTAAGTCAGCTGCTCTTTGGTAATTCAACAGATGATCAGTCACTTGGTAGGACAAGGCACTGAAGCAGCGAGTAGATAAAGGAGACAGGTTCTGCTGCTGCTGTGATATGTCTGTTTTGTCATGCTACATATGTCACCAGGGAGCAAGGATTACTTTAATGACCAACTGCTTTGAATCTGAATAGTTATTATTAAAGTTGTGGCTCACATTCATTTATTTTGGCAGCATGACAATGAGATCACTTTTAGTCCTTGGTGGTGGCTTGGGGAGGCTGGTGGAGAGGGAGGCAGGAATGGAAGGCAAGCACTTCCACAAATTTCAGTTTCAGAGGGGCTGTTGTCATTCAAAAGAAAGTATGCAATGGCTTTCAAACTGCTATTAAGCTGGAAAGGAGCTGAATCCCTCCACCCAGTCTATCAGAATTTGAGCTGCCCAGATGAGTTGCCCAGAAAAGTTCATTTTCTTCCATTTCAGCAACTTATAACTAATGCAGCTGGCAGAAAAAGTTTATGCCTTTGACTTCTTCTTTTCCAAATGCTACTGCAAACTTTCAAAAATCTCTGATGGGTTAACATGGAAAGCATCTGTTGCTGTAGCCAACTCACTTGGGAATACCATAGAGAGGTATAACTAGATATGTTTAGTGACTGCAGTCTTTTTGAAACTTCTGTGTTTGACACCCCTTATGGACAAGATATTGAGCCTAGATAAATTTAAAAGTGGGGGACTCAGTACTGTGGCAGTACTCCATCCTGGTGTTTCTCTTCCACTCCACCCCAGTGTCTCTCCTTAAAGGTCAAGGGAAGATCTAAAGTCAGGCAGATTTATGTACCTTCACTTTGGCAGCAAATCTTCCTGCCTCCTCTCTTCTCCTTGCTGCCAAAGCTAAACACTAATTGTTACATCTCTACCAGAGAGAAAACCAAATAAACCTCATATTTAATTTATTTGTTGGTTTGGGGTTTTTATCTTGGTTTGATTTGGGGTTTGATGGGGGTTTTTTTGGTGTTGGGTTTGGGTTTTTCTTTGTAAATTCAGACGGTCTCAGCAATCCTCTCATGTAGAGTTGAATCAGCTCAAGTGAGGAAACTGTGGATAAATGATTGAGGACAAAAATTTCTTGACTGTGCTTCTGTAATATACAGAGAGCTATATGATACCCCATAAATTGCAAATTAATATCTCTTGAGATTACAGAGAAGTCGGTGCCTATCTTGATTGGTACAAGTAGCATTTTTCCAGGCTAAAAAATCTCAAAGAAGAGACATCGTTAATAAGGATTTTTCTTATCTTTGGACCTTAAAGAAATACAGACAGTCTGAATTTCATCCCCTTTAACTTCTCTGAGTTAATGGCTATTTCCAACTAATTCAGACATACACTGAAACTGCTGGAGACCGAGGGAAGGTCAGGCACCAGATGCTCTCTCTCTCATTCAATTTTTTTATTCCTGAGTGGGAATGGGAACACATGAGGGCACAAGTTAATAGCTATTCCAGGACAGTGTTGTAACAACCTCTGCGATAAGACTAGGACACTGAGTGTCAGATTCCCTTTGCCTGAGGCACCAGAAACACCTTCCCGTTCACCCAAGGTGCTGGCAAAACTCAGGTGAAGTAACTGGTGACAGATGATGTGTATGGTGATTATGTGATCCCAGCTCTTTCCTTTGGAAGAGGAATGGTCTGGTGTGAAATTCACCAAGGGAAGGGAGTTGATCATCCTCTGAGAGGCAACTGAGCTGCACAGGGGAACACCTGACAAGGCCATAGCGAAAGGAGCAGTGAGACACACAGGTTCAGCCAGGATGTTGCTGAGAGTGATACAGATAAGATGTCACCTTACAAGTGACAGGAACAACCTTCCTAGGGACCACAGAGGACTACACAGAGTTTGCTACAATCTATGAGATGGATGAAATGAAAGCAGAAAGTATCAGTCCTGCAGAGGGCAGAGAGCATGTGGTTTATAAGCCTTTTATTTCTGTTATCTCTTCCCTAGCTGCATGGTTTTCTCTATGGCCTGTTTTCTGATAGCACCTGGCTTGCTAAAGCTTGGAACCTTTTTGGTCTTTTAGAGATGTTCTCAGCACAGAGAGGCCCCAGCAGTTTCAATGCAAAGCACTGGACAACCCCCCTCAGGTCTCCTTAAAATTCAAACCCTTCAAGAAAATTATATCAGCAATGTATAATTGAATGCTGTCTTTGCAAGACTCAGCAGGTATTTTTGCTTAAGGACTTCAGTAAGACAAAGCTTATACCCTCTCAGTCTCCTTGTCTCCCTCGGCAGATGCTCCAGACACTTTATGGGATAGTACTCAGATAACTTGGTAAAGACAAGTCAGGGGCTTCAGTGGTCCAGACCCACTCGTGTCTAGTGTGCTCCTGAAAAGGAGGTGCAGTGTCAGTATGCACTTGCTAATTTGGTCAACAAACTCAGTCCCTGGCCCTATTTTAGTCTGGGAGCTGCTGTGCTTTTACAGCATATTTCAAATATGTCCACGTCTCTTAAAGGACTCCAAAATTTGTCATTTCTGAAGAGCTACTATGCAAGTGACTTCAGCTCCACAGTCATTAAAAGGTTTCTTGGTTAGTTGTTTTCTTAACTTCTTAAACCGTCACTGTAAGGGCAATGAATGTGTTTGTTTTCTGTAGGTTTTTTTGTTGTTGCTGCTTTTGCAACGAAGAAATAAAAAAAAGATAGAAAGTACTTCAGAAACGATAACAAAATGCATTTCAGAAAACACATTTACATTTTAAGGCACCATTTTGCAGAGAAAATGTTCCCCTGAGATTTCAAAACCAGAGGCAATGTAAGTTTGATAATAACAAACGACACAAGTGCAAGCCACAAGTATGCTTAACATTTTCTGTGTCGTTTCTGAAACAGCTTTGAAGGCTAGCTATACTTTTATTGGGATTCCTCAAAATAGCTTCAGGCAGTTGTAAATGTAAATTGAACCCTGACTTCCAACAAAACTAGTTGGAATTGGTAACTTAAAATATTGTTCTTGCTTCAAGCAAGGACGTATCGCAAGGAGACATCGTGCCACATATGTTGCTTTTTTTCTTTACATCTTTGTCTTCTGAAGATTTTTCAAGATTATATTAACCAGAAATACATCCCTGGAATGCACTTATCTTTTAATAAGCACTGCAGTGTCTGAGTTATGTTCATTTTTCCATTTTTTTTCTCCCAAGTATCCAGATGCTTTTATATATAAGAGTTCTAGAAATAATTTAATTTCAAGAATGCCTTTTTATGTTCTGACTCTCAGATACCACAGGGAAAACTGGATTATAAAGAGACCAAGCAGCTGTGTGTATTTAATCCAAGAGCAGCTCTTTTTTAGCTCTGAGATTTATGCTAACTTAATAATTTATTTTTAAAACTTGTTTAGGAGGTTGACATCTTAGGTTTGTTGAGTAGCTGTGGTTGCACTGTAATATCTTGAAAATAAGTCTTGGAAAGAAGAAAAGGGGTTTGAAACACAGAGTTTTACTGTGACTGTACCTGGCATCATTTCATTAAGGATAAGGTGGTGCTGGACTGGCCTAGTAGGGCAAACCCCTTAGACTCTTTGATGGCAACATGAGCTTCTCTGCCCCTGCATGGGATTGTGCCTTGACCCAAATTTAGGGACTATCATTAGGGAATATATGCTCAAATTTTGCATTCTATCCTTCTTGTCAAATCAACACACAAGATGACAGACAAATGTCTTGTCCACAGTTGTTTTCTAACAGAGAGCCCAGCCAGAGAGGCCCTCTGTGGAAACATGCCCTTCCAGATATTGATATTATCATTCCCCTGATTCAAGAACAGGTTTTGCATTACTTTGGGACTTCATTTGAACACATGCACATGGTAAATTGCCCAAATCACCTCGAAAATAAGATGTCAATGTGCTAATGCTGCTCTGAGAATTTATTTAAAGCATAAGAGCAATTATTATAGTTTTCTAAATTGCTCTAGACATTATGACCTGTTTGTACAAAAGTACTAAAATAAAATTTGCAATGTATTCACTGCAAGGAAATTATAACAGTATTTAAACCTTTTAGTATTTCCTATACTGCTTAACAATGAAAAATCACATATTCCCTTGAAGCCACCATGCCCAGCAGCATGCCTGGAGGACATACCATGTGCACTCTTACACATGGCAAAACTTGGCAATTCAGAGCAGAAACACACTTGAAATACACAGTAGTTTTTTAGAGACAGGGCCGCATGCTCCCTCTGGAAAAATTATTCCCACCAGTTCAAGCATCCATTGCTGTATTTGGCACTTAGTAGTGAGAGCATGTCCTGGCTAAAACCAGCACAGAGCAGCAGAATAAACCCCTCTTCCTCAGTTTTCAGACCCCAGCATGAGACTTGTATCCTAAGACAATATCCTGCGAGGTCCCTCGGACTCGTCTCAGGGTCTGATCCTTCTGAGCAAGAGTTTCTGAAAGAGAGTAGAGAGTTATTTGTCGCATATTTCCCTGCAAGCACATTGTGCCACGCAGCATCTCTAGTTCATAAAGAGACCACAGAGATCACAGAGCCAACCTGTCCCATCTTTTGTGGCAGGAAATATGTCAAGATCTCCTATCCCCACCCATACAGCACAATGGTCTGCTGTACAGAAATGTATCTTAAAAGCTGAGAGCTGCTCAGTGAACTAAAGTGAAACAAGTGGCTGAATTAAGAGCAGCTTTTCCTGCAGGCAATTAAGATGCCAAGAGCAGGAGAGCCAAGGAAAGGGACACAAGGGAAGCTCCAGGACCATCATGGCCACTGAAGTGGTAAGGGTTCATTTGTATGGAGCCATGTTGGATGTTGTTGAATTTGCTTCCAGTTTTCAGCTTGGGCCTGGAAACAGCCAAGGAAAGCACCAGCTCAGGGATGTCTCTGTGAGATGAACAAGTACAAAGTTAGGTCAGGGTGAGAGGGAAACTTTGCCATAAGAGCCATGTATTCAGAGCAGGGTCAAGCATGGGTAGTGGAAGACCAGAGTTCTCTTTGCATCCAGCTTCCAGGCACTGCCTTCTCAGACTGAAAGCATTTCCCCCAGCAGCTCTCAAGGGCTGATTTCTCAGACCTTATGCCATGTTTCTCCTGTATACTGTCATATTAAGATGCAGACTGGGTGGGCACGGGCACAAAGAGGGTGCACAAAACAAGCAAGATCTTGGGAAATACTGAGTAATGTGGAATTAACAACAGAAAATCATATTTCCTGTGTAACAAAACCTCCTAACTTCAGCACTGTTTCTCGGTACATTTAGCAGGCTAAGTAAGAACAATCAACATCACTTTGAGTTTTGATAGACACCTGAAACACGTTCAGACAATAACACATTCTTCACTACTATGGTCTAAATATGAAACCCTGTGCTGCATTCCTATCTTATAACTTGTTAAAGAACCTTGTTCCATGATAGCATTTAAATGGTTTGTTAAGTTGGAATTGCATAATTAGCCTACCTCCTTGTCAGCCTACCTTTCTATTGCTGATGCAAATCCCCCCCAAAATTGAACAGAAGCTGGTGCAACATCTAACAGAAATTATTGCTGCTGATACAGACACAATAAAATACTTACGAGTGATAAATATACTTTCATAGTTCATACAGTCTTGCCAAGGCATATGATTTCAAAGACCAACCTTCCAAGTCATTCAACTGACAACTGTTAGATCAGAGGCTAGAGGAAGGAGCTTCCTTCCTGCATAGGGTGACATGTAGCTGTGGGCAGAACTCCTCTTAGCAAGCTGACACTCTACTTGCAGACTTTTTAGTGGAGCATATCTCTGCAGGTCTATGATTTATCTAGGGTTGATGAGCTTCAGCTTTCACTGCAGTCCTGAAAAAATTGAAGGTATTATTCTCTGATTCAGGAAGCATCTGTCTAATAACAACTTATTAGGCAAAATAAATCTCTTTTATAGTACAAACTAGACCTTGACTACCTAACTGTCTGTGAATAAGCTTCCATGCTTTTCAGGAGATACATCAGAAAAATGAGCTATCCTAATAATGTAATGGCTAGCACCTATTCAAGGCAAAGAATATTAATTAGGCACTAGAAATAATATTTTTTCTTTTGCATGTATAAAATGGAAAGGTGATAGAGGTGAGAAAGATTCTGCAGCAGTTATATCATTCCTAGAGGGTTGTATTCCCCTTTAAACAGTCACTTATAAACAATATTTATACAGTGTCAGTGGCATGAATTTATGGTTTTATTAATGTAAATGTACTTGTATTACAATAACCCATGGGGCCTGGACCACAGACAAAAGGCATTTAACACCACATAAGTCTGTACCCAGAAATATGGCTGTCAAGTAAATAAGGTATTTCAGAGATAATCAAAGTAGATCTTGGCATTCAAAGGACAGAAAAGGTAAGAAAATTGTAGAAAGGCATTTTAAGGTTATTTTTAAGGCCAATCCTTAGCAATGATCGTAAAGACAAAGCAATCACTAGACCACATCTCAATTTTAGAACCTCAAAGGCTTTGTGGAGGAAGGTTCTTGTTCTGCACATGCAGAAACCATTCCTGACCAAGGCACTTTCCCTAAGACAGCTCTGCAGACAAAAAATCCTTCAGAGTCCCACTGCTACCCAAGAAAACACACAGCCTTCTACTCACTATCACATAATATGATGCAAAAAGGCAAAGAAGTAAAGGAAGAGATCTATAAAGACTGGACAACTGGACTGGGTTAATGTTAACCAAAAATCAGAGAGTGATATAAAGTTCTTTCTGCAGTTTGGCTGGGAGGGAAGGAATGCAAAGCAGCCATGCTTACATCCCTTAGGGAATTCCTCCTGGGAGCAGTGCAGCTGAAAATGAACAACAGGAATGGCAAATGAGTGGCTCATATTTGGCAGTAGCCTTTCTCAGCAGATGCTGCTCTCAAACACACCAACTCATCTGTACATCTCTCTCATAATTGGCTTTTTGTCTTGTCCCTCTGGAAAAGCAGTTTGCCCCGGAATTATGTTCCACAACTTGTTACAGCATTTCTGATGCCTAGCAAGAGGGCTGAGGGTGTTTTGAGACAAGGTAGGAAAGCCAAGTTGAAACCTGACAATGAGCAGGAGATGAGATTTTGCTTTGTCCTGGAACAGTACAACATATGTTCAGCAAATCATGGTCTCTGGTTGCCACATCCTGCAGCAGCATCTGACCCCTAGCCCATGTTGGTCTGAAACTGAGACTTCATTGTGGTGAAATAACCTCTCCCCCCTCACACCATCAGGACATCTTGGGCAACAGCAGTCAGCACTTTACAAGCTAAGGAGGGCAAGACCTCACCAAAGAGGTTCTGGGGCAGGGGAAGTGCTCAAGATTTTGGCTAGATGTCATCTCCTTTAGGGAAAAGTAATGAATGAAAGAGACCCCCCCCAGCAACAGCTATTCCTTACAGCATGAAATGATTATGATAAATATTTAATACCATTTGACAAATAATGCACAACCTTTTTTATAGAGGCACATTGACCAATTCATCACCTTAGACAAGTATAAAGGTAATTTTCCTGAAATTTTTAGTCAAGTTTATAAGTGAAAAGAAATTGCACTTACAGACTTCCAACAAGAGATTGTTGCAAATACCAATGGAACTGGAATCAAACCAACATATATTTAAGTTGGATCACACTAGATGTCAGTACCCTGAGTGCTGTGGTCTAGCTGTCAAGGTGGTGTTCAGTCAAAGGTTGATGATCTGGGAGGTCTTTTATAACCTTCATGATTCTGTGATTCTATGACCCTACGTGAAATTTAAGCAAGTGAAAGCAGGGTCTGTGTAATGGGAAGTTCTCAGTGATGTTAGCATTGAATAGCATCACCAGCTTGTGATGGCTTGTCATGGAGACAGATTGCAAATACCTGCACTGAACCCCTAAGCATATGTAGCATAAAATAAATCTTCCCAGAAGCCACAGCCAAATCAGAGCAACAAAATCTTTGTGCCACTAATGAAAGTGTCTGTTCTTTTCTGTGCCTGTGTCTTTTCTGCTGCCAAACTCAACCTCACTACTTATTAAACACTACATTGTTTACTTTATCTATAACCAAGAAAACACCATTTTTAATGGTTTTATAACATATCTACAAACAAGCACTTTAGTCACTTCAGAGACTATGGGGACTCAAGCTCCTTTCCAGAAGATTTTTAGGCACATAGTACATGCAAAACAGATCCTTTCTGATTGTTTCAATTCTAGTGCACAAGGGTGTAATTAAATTTGGGTTTTTACCAGTGCAAGGGCGGGAGTAAAAAAAGAGGAACCAGAGTGACTTCCACCAAAATCAGCCAGATCAAATCATATTTGGATTTGCAAGTTAGTTTACTCGCTTCACATTATCTTTAATTTCATCCCTCTTAGCACTTGCTTCCAACTGGATTTTAAAATACAGAAACACATTTTTAAAAACGTTCTGACAAGACATCCATTTTGCAGGCTCAGAGGAGTCTGAGAGCTTGAGTTAGGCTGAGATAAGCATTACTTCTGAGTGCTTATCTCTTACCTTTCCGAGGTTTTTCATGCTACAAACAAGCATCCTAGCTGCAACCAGAGATGTAAGAGAGCAGGGCTGGTCTTGGGACTAAGTGCTCCAGTAATCATGCTTCTATTTCTGACTCTAACTAAAGTCCATTCATCTGACCTTTGGCCAGTCATTCAGCCTCTCTCCATCAGTCTACTGCATGTTAAAAGGAGACAGCAGTACTTCCTTTTCCTTCAAATATTGGTCTCTGCTGTCTGTCCTTAATGCAGCCAGAACAGAGACAGCTGTTAACTGCTGGACAATTCCCCAGCTCCATTGCACCCCAAGACATTGTTGTAACATTAAAACAGTAGTTAGTTAGTAGTGTGAGATACTGCAAACCCATTCCCTTCCTTGGGAATTTCTTTCATTCCTTCCCAAGTTTGTTTACAGAATGCTTTTTTTTAAAAAAGTGACAAACCATACTTAAAAAAGCCATTCAGTAGAGACTTTAGAAAGGTGTCTATTTCTTTCTTTTGGAAAGAAATTCTTGGCAATTTTAAGCACTGATCTTTTGCAAAGGAAAACACCAAATAGTCTAAGGAAAGTGTACTAGATTGTGTAGTATTTGTAGCCTTGGACTGAAAAGTTCGCAAGCTATCCAAGCTTTGTCCCTTAGACTTATTTTGAAAATAGATATTGTTGCCCTCCAAAGCACACAAACACAGTGTGGGCTTTATATTTTACCTCAGAATGAAGTTGGATAGAAGTAAAACTGACTTTTAGCGCTAATGACCCGCATCAGATCCTTCCAGTCCATTCACTCCCCCTTGTGACACAGACCCCATACCAGAAGGCATCTGCTTTCATCAGCAATCAGAAAGCCCCTGGAAAGCTAGAAGGCATCTCCTGTGACAGAAAGGGCAGAAAAAGTTGCACGAGGCAATCACCAGCTTCTTCACACCAGTCCCCATGCCAGCATGTACGAGAGCATTTGGGCTTTTCCATACTCACTGGCTGTGGCATGAACACTGCTACCTTACTGTCTGGCCATTCCTCCAGCTCCTGATACTTCCTTCTTTCCACTGTGTGAGATCAGGAATGGACCACAACTAAACTATTTAACTGAAAAACAAGAGGATGAGAAGATATAAGGGAAGAGAAATGAAACAATCCCAATACAAACAAAACAACAACAGAAAAAGGTGAATGGAAAATATATGAGAAGGAAAACATATGGGAAAAGTATTTAAAAACTGCCTGAGCTTTGATGTTACATCTTGCCATGCAAACTGGACAGCAAATGCTGCTGTGTGTGCTAGTGGAGACAGGAAAGGCATGTAAAGATGCTTTAATTCCTTGCTTACTTGTTTTTATTGCTAGAATATCTATAATAAGAAAAAATACATTTTCAGCGCATTTGTATTATTTATGTAGTTTAATATCAAGGATGAAATAGCTTTATAACCACCATAGTTACTGCAAGATAAAAAAACTGTTAACTGAACTGATATAGGCTAAAATACACTTGAGTTACAGGGTTCAGCTGCAACTGCCAGGATGTAATATTTGCTGAGCACAATTATTCTTTCCTGCTGGCATGGAAACATGCTTTCAGCTGCCTTTGGCTGCAGTCAGTAGCCAATTATGGTAAAAGAAAATCCCCCGTTAATGTCAATGGGCTAGCTACCATGTTCAGAAAATGGTTGTAGTTCAGCTAGTATATGTGTTTGACAAGAAATTAAATGGAAAGAGGATGTCAAAACTGTATCTATGTAAATATATGAGTGCAGAAAAAACCTATCTTTTTATCAAGGAAGCTGATGCTCCACGATTTTGACTGATGTCATTGCAGAGTTTCCAACCCTGAGGGCAGGTCCTCCCTCAACAACATGGCATTTGTCAGGAATAAGCTGTAAGAAATCTTTTCATCTTTTTCTCTGAAAAGATGACTAGTCTCCTGT
>NW_008675669.1:52519-53968 GCF_000695815.1 Acanthisitta chloris
TGATGTTAGCAAGCCTTTGATACAGACTCATTTTTGTTCTCGGAAAAGAGCTTCAAAGAAAGCCTATAAGGTAAATGCACATTAATATGATAGCCTACCTGTTTTAAATGAGAGGGTCATTCAAGTCAGGTCACACAGTATGTCCCAAGATTAATTTATTTCATGTCTTTATGGATGACCAGGGTGATGGGTTAGCATGTAGGTCATGCCGAGATAAGAAGATTAGCATTTAAAATGAATGTGAACAATTGAAGGAGTAGTCTCAAAATTATAAAATTCAAAGTACAAAGGACCATGCTACACTGAATGACACCCACACAACATGGGGAACAGACAAGGTTTTTTGGGTTTTTTTGTGTCACAAAACTTGAAAGTGAAGATATACTGTTGCAAAAAAGGGGATCTACTAAAAGTGGACACCAGCATCACCTTTCCTTCCCTCAGTCAGCAGCAGTGACAATGTCTCTAGCTTTTCTTCCACCCTTTCCTACCTGTAATTTCCTCTCCAACCCTTTCTGTAGGTACAACACCACCTCAGCACAATGAATTTATAGAGAAGAGTATTTCATATTCACCAAGACAACAACAAGCCAGCAAGAAGGTCACAGTATCACCTTTTAAGAGTGTTTTTAAAATAAGCCTAACTTTTCTGAGTAAAATTTGTCTATAAATACACTTCCGTCCTGAAAGCTTCATAGTGCTCTGTGAACTTTTATAAAGGTACAGCAAATTACTTCAATTAAGTAATTTTTAAACCTGACGAGGCTAACTTGGTTTTTGTTAAACACAACAGTTACAGAAGACTTGGCATTTAGGTAAATTTTCCTAAATTGTATTAGAATACTGCTAATATCTGGGATAGAGTAGTTCACCCACATTATTTTTAACACCATTTCTCCCAGTAACTTCAAATAATGTTTAAAGCAGTAAGCTGAGTGATTTGCTTTCATAATTAACTCCTTGTAATTTTGGCTTCTGGTGTTTGAACTTAGTTTTCTTACACCCAGTGAGATGAGTTTAGCTTAACAGAGCTTAATGAGAGCAGTATATGTGCTCCTCATCCTCTTTTACCACAGCAGGTTATAGAAGCCACTCTTTTCCTCTTTCCACTGCAGCTGGTAGTCAACACAACCAAGCTACATTTTTATTTAGAGAAGTGGAGCTAGAAATATCTATTTGTTTCTGAGAAACATGACTTTGACTAGTAATAAAAAAATAGGAGGATTTTGCTTTGCTTTTCCAACTTTTCAGTAGCCAACAATGCCATTCTTTGAGGTCTAAGTCACCACAAAACTTCTAATTCATCTCCCTGGATTGTCTTCTGCCTTCTGCTTTTGCTTCTTCCTCACTCAGTCAGACAGACCCAATCAAACTACAGCCATTGACTTCTCTTGTGTTCAGAGCTCAGAGAAAGTCCCAGCATTTTCTGTCAGTGTCCCATCCCACTTT
>NW_008675669.1:53991-65626 GCF_000695815.1 Acanthisitta chloris
TTTCTTAGTTCTTTGGGTAAGATACTAAGATACTCTGCCACTCTGATTAAATGAACTTAATCTCTGCCTCCAACCAGCACCAGGGAAATTGCCAGCCACAGCTGCTCATCGAGGGGACCTCAGGAAATACTTAGAAGATAAAGAAGCTGGTTTTTCACTATAAATCTGTTAAGACAGGGTAAAATCTTATTTTGTTGCAGTAAAATTAGAATAGCTAATTCCAGCATTCCCAGGAGCCACTGAAGTCCTAGAATACTTAAGAGAGCAAATCTACCAGTGCTTTGCATAGAGCTTGGAGACCCTTAGATAGAAAGCCCTACTACAACTTCAAATGTTGGTATTGTGACTCTCTGCCAAATGCACAAATAAGCACTACAGAAAGACAGGAGAACACATCTCTGTAATGTTGTGGATTGTAACCCATTATCTGAGTATCCCTAAGTGCACTGTACTTCTGCAATCTGCTGACTGAAGAAGAGTGCTAGATAATAAATGCTGTTGGAAGCCATTGAAAAATCAGCAGGTTGCTGTCACACAACTAACTATAAGTGAAAACAGATAATGTCACCAAGATAAAAGCAGCACAAATGGAAGAAACATTGTGTGGGTGATGGGAGAAGAAAATGAATCAGCAAACTTTAAAAATGTGTATTTTCACTAATTTTTCTCAAGCCTTTCAACCTACCAGAGAAGAAGCATGCTGCAACAGTAATTATAGATGATTGCAGCTCTGCATATCCCTTGTTGATTCTGGTTTTGTAAATGATAAAACTGCCCAGACGTTCAACTGATAAATCATACCCTTGAGAGCCATGCACGCACGCGCACGTAACACAGAAGTATGTCAGGTAGAGTAGGCTATGAATTCACAGCTACTCCCTGATTACTGCCCAGCCAGGCATATGCTCACCAGTAGAATGATTAGCCACCACATGTTGACAGGGCAGGTGAAAATCTGCCTAGGGGCACATACCCACTGAGTAGCCAAACTGCTACTCTGTGCTCATACACTTTTCAATCCATATGAACTAAAGTTTTCTTGATAGCACACTGTGAGGTAGAGTCCTTGGTGTGTTTAGTACATTAAACATATCTGCAGATCTTCCTGCCCATCCTTTTTATTTGATCTTGACATTTGCGACTTCTATTCCTTTGAGGAGTCAAGTACTTAATGTACTTTCAAATAAAAATCAGACATGTCTATGACTGCAGCCCCTGGTCAAGCCACTGCAGAGAAGCTATGGAATAAGGAATTCCTTATGTAAGTATTCACCTTGGAAGAAACTGGGGAGACTCCCATGCTGGAATTCCTGGGTGGAGAATAAGAGGACAGCAAATGTCAGAAATTTTAAGTGGCTGTAGAAGAAGTTACTGAACAAACTGTGAAAATGAACTCTAATGTATCCCCATTATTCTCTGAGGAGTTTTAAGAGAAATCAAGGATCAAATAGGTGAGGTATCAATAGTGGTGGGTAATTAGTTAAAACTGCCTTGCTGTCTCAGGGCTTAAGGATGTTAAAAAGACAGAGTTTTAAGAGACACCCTGGGAACTCAAGTGTAAAAGAACAGGTAAAGCTGATGTCTGTAATAAGCAAATCAGTTGAATTGCTAATAAACAAAGAAAAGAACAAGATTACTCAATATCTGGGTAAATGCGACCTGATTGGGAAGAGCCAGCATGACTTCTGCAAAGGGATATATTCTCTTACAAATTTCTGAGGTGAAGGCTGTACAACAGGTTTTGAAGTCCCACAGGTTGAGCTTTTGGGCAACTCAAAACGCCTTACCAAGTTATCACAAATGACTGCTCATGTCATCATTAGATTATTGCTTAGTTGTAGTCTAAACATTAAAAAGGAGAAAAGAGAGCATTTATGAACTTCAGATTTCACAAGATAAGAAAACTATGCCCTTATCATGCCTTGTCCTGCCTCATTAAACATTTTATTTTAATTTTAAGCAAAAGAGATCTGATTTCCCCTCACTCTCATCCTTCAAGATCAACTATGCAATCATTGTCTTGAGCTAAAGGGTGTTGCCCTCCATTACAGATGTATTTGTCATTATGTCAATCAACTCCTACAGGACCTATCAGCATTTGCAATACAAATTGGGCCCACAATGTGAAAAGTCAGCAAGTTGGGGCAATAGGCCTCCAAAACAGCCATACCTTTCTCAAATAGAAAAATATTGGTCTCAATTATTTTCCCTTTTTTCTATTTTACCAGTTTGCAGCTTCTTTATCCTACTTCCACAGCGCTGCATGGGTTAACATTCATGCTAGAGAAGCTGCTGCTTATGGGGCAGTTTTTTTATGAGGATGGACTACATTTACCTTATCACTCTTATAAGTAAAAGATCTTAGAGTGCATTCCTCATGCCAGGAAAAAATGCAACTGTTTCTCTCTCTTAAAACAGTACGTGAAGCTCCCCAAGGCAGAACACGCACAGTAACTGCTTTAAATCATTGAACAATATAGTTAAAAACTCTTTCCTTGGTCTTACACAGTTGCATGTGTAAATTAGCATTTGTTGTTGCCAGTGTCAGTGTTAAGCATAAGCTTTTCTGGATATGTTAGAGTATAAGGAAAAACATGAAGGACTGTCTGTCTATCTGCTATCTGAGGAGAGGAAAAAAACAGATCATTTCATGCCAGCAGATGGCTACAACTCATTACTGTGTAAATGTACAGTGTGGAAAGTGAAATGACAAATTAATTAGCATTCACCCGAAATACATAACAGAGAATGATATGTGCTCATGCCATTTTATTTCATGTCACATTAATTGAGTACTAGATAACTGACAAAATGCGTTAAACTAACCATAGCTTTTGCTGGCAGTAGTGGAAAATTTCTCTCACACAGAGATTTTATTTCTTTACAGATGCAGTAACAGAGGAGGCAGCTGTGCACACACACACACACACACATCCCTCTCCAGCATTACTTACTAACTGGCTGTACTGCTCATTTCACTGCCAATTTTTTTCACCCAAGGTTACATTAGGCCTTAGCCCAATACATTTCTGATGAAACCATAGGTCACCCTTATTCAACAAGCAGCTTGTATCCCTGGCGTTGGCTGAACAGAAGAGACCTCTTTCTCCAGGGAATGAGCCTGTGCAGTGGGAGAGGGTCACAGTTCAGCTTGCTATGAAGGAATCTCACAGGGAAAACCTACATAAAATGTTTGCCAGACCTTTAATGAATAACTTGAAAAGACTTAGGTTTTGGTAACAGTGGCACAATCACTTTGAATGTGGATCTTAAGTTTTCTAAAACAGAGTTGATAGAACTGTTCTGGTTCTGTTTTTAAAGTATGAGATAGAGATACTGAGATACTGCAAAATCCTTAGATGTCCTGAAGAGCAGTTGAGGTCTCGTGACTCAAGTCACTTTTACAGCACACAAGTAAGCACAAATAAGCTAACGTGTCCTGAAAATCACTCTGATCTGGAAGATGCCACTTATTTTACTTTGCAGAGCCATGCCTCAAATTCAATGCAGCTACACATTTGTGCACACTTAGCCACCAAATAAAATGCAGCTTTTGCAGCTACATCCTGTGTAGCTTGTTCACAGGAGTTAAAACCAAACTGTGGCCTTCCTCACCACTCACACTGTGGCTGCCTCAGCTTGGTGTCACTGCAACAATTCAGCCCCATGCTGGATCATAGAATCTTACAACACCCTGAGTTGGAAGGGACCCACAAGGATCACCAAGTCCAACTCCTGGTCCTGCACAGGACAACCCCAAAAATCAGCCAGGGTTGGGGTCAGGCTGCCCCAGGAGAGACACCTGGGACAATTCCAGTTGAGTCTCTTGAGCTGGCAGGGCACAACTGAGAATCCTGTCTCTGTAGTCTGCTCTCCATCATCTTTTACCGAGGGGAAGTGGGAAGAGAAACAGTGCATTGCTCCACTGCTGGACCCATGACCCTTGTGATACCCTAGGGGTGAGTGGCTAACACATGCTGGCATGGTGTGGTCAGTGGATACAGAGGCAGTGATTGGTGTCCTGCTCCCAAACTGAACAGGCAGGGGCTGAATTCTTCTCTCTTTCCCCTCCATTTGGACCCTAACTGCAGCTTTTCTTCTACTGAGCCACTGATTTTCACAGTACTGGTAAGTAACCTGCTTTGAATTCTCCATGCCTCTCAACCTTTTTTTTAAAAGTTGGCTTAGAGTTATTAGTGAGGACAGACATTGTGATTCCATAAACTTATTTTCTTGGGGAAAAGGCAAAAGAAAAATAAAATAAGATAGAGTAACAGCAATCAACACATTTGAAGACATGAATACAGAAAACGGCTGCTATGGAAAATGTTGAGATCAAAGGATTAAGAACAATTGGATTTTTTCATTCTTTCAAAATTATCCTGGAAGCAAGTGAATTGTTATGTATAGGATGTAATACTCTCAATAAATGTTTTGGTTTGTACTGAAAAAGAAGGCTCAGCCACTTGTACCACTGCCAGATGCTTCTGCACAGGTAGATTAATATTCACTTGTACAGGTGATTAACTACAAAGCTGAAATTTAAATAACCTGTACTGAACTTTGAAAATCAAGATGCCTGGAAGAGGACTAGAAGATGGCCAAGCAGTGGGATTTTTTTTCACTTATGCTAATTTTTCATAAATCTTAAGCATAATATTGAGAAGCCTTAGAAACCCATTACTTTCATGCCAACACTTAAATGATCTGGCCTAGTTATAGGTAAGAAAACTAAATGCAAGCCAGAAAGAATGCAGAGATTGTTCAAAGAGATAAGAGAATCAGAATATAAATAAGCTACTTAGCCTAGTTTATGCAAAATAGCTGTTAGTTTGTTAATGAGATTACAAGTTTGTTTGATAAAGTCAACCACAACTTCAATACACCTAGATGTCCTAAGGCACTTGAATTACTAACACACGATGTGCTCATTAAAAAGTAATCACTTTTCTATATCAATAAAGCACACAAGTAATGAATGAGGAATTGCTGCAGGGATCTTAAAAGTCGTACCCACAGGGGAAGCACTGCAGTGTTACTGGTGAGGGGATGGTTATGCATTCGGCAGCAGAGTCATTTCTATTTTCAAACCTGATCAGAAAATGGATTCAATTTCAAAATAATCTCATTAATACTTTCCCTCAAAGCCCAGAAACAGCTTATGCAGCTCTTCAGCTGGATCGATAACTTGAAGCAATTTACCACCTGAAGACACAAATGCTTGTATTAGTAAAGCAACAAAGTAGATAATAGGCAAAGTAGGAGACTAAAATGAAAACAAAGAAGAAATTGATATAAAATCACCACTTCTGAAAAGTGCAGATGATCAAAGGCTTGATGCTAAGCAATAAAGAGAATTAATAAGAAGTCAGGCTGTGTGATCTGGATCATTCAAGAGAGGCTGGGTTATCACAAGACAAGCCGTTGCACCATTTCCAAAGCAAATTTTTATATCTAGAAACAAGATGAGCAGGTCATCTCTAGAAATTGCCCTGGGAAACCACAATCCTGAAGAGGACTGAGACCCAGACCAGGTGTGTAATGCAGCAAGTGCCTCTGAATACTCTAGCAATCAGGACTTACAAGCCCTTGTGATGAGTGAAGAATAGAGTAGCAAGTAGAATAAATACATGAATTTACCTTTAGGAGTGTCACAGGTGACACTGTTATATGAGATTGCAACCTTTGGTATGCCCACATTTCAAAAGGTATCTTTAAAAATTAGATAATGCACATAAAACCTGAAAGGATGTTTCAAGGATGGGCAAATCCCCCTTAATTCCAATACTAAGGAATCAAAAGACCAGCATGTGTAGCTTAACAGGAAAGAGACTGAGAAGTGACCATGCAAGGCATAAGTACTTTCACAGAACAGGTCCCCTAAAATTCACTGACCCACTGAGGAAGGCACAAGCAGAACAAGTGGCTGGAAGGAGAAATGTGGCAAGCTCTAAACAAGACATGAAGCAAGTGTTTTACATCATGAACAACCCATGGAAAGGGATAGATGATTCTCCACCACCTCATGTTTTCAAACAAAGGCTAAATGTTTTTTGGGACAATAAGCCTGA
Organism: Acanthisitta chloris; assembly: GCF_000695815.1. Taxonomy (NCBI): domain Eukaryota; kingdom Metazoa; phylum Chordata; class Aves; order Passeriformes; family Acanthisittidae; genus Acanthisitta; species Acanthisitta chloris. The sequence goes on from NW_008675669.1 coordinate 60,063, forward strand.
ATCAATTTATTGGATTCTGCAAAGGACATGGAAGGAAATTAAATTGCCTGTAATAATAAAGATATCAAACTACCTGATCTAATAGCCTTTATTGAATTTACGCTGAACAAGACAAAAAAGGATTTTTGTGTTCTAGCAGAACATCCAGGATAAATATGCTCATTTAGCATTTAAATCTAATAAAATTAATACATTTTTCAGGAAGCCATTTAGCTTGATAGCCCAGGGAACTAAAGCTTTTTTTTCTGTCCAAAAATGTGTTCCTGAGCAGTGGACTCAGCTTACTAACATCTATCCTGGGCCAGGGACACGTGTGGGAATCTCCAGCCCTGTGGGGCCAGTCCTGACCCTGGCTGAGGGAAGAACAGGAGTTCTGATCCTCTGGCGTGTGCTGGAAGTCTGTCTTTACTGAGCTGGGACCAAATCCCTGCTTCCTCTTTCCACCATCATTACAGAAATATTGCTTTTTAAAAACAGTTTCAGTCTTGCAGCAACTTTTACAGTGTCTTCCTGAGAAAGAGCAACCACAGCTCTGCCCCTTCAGCTGCCACGAACATTGGCAATTTGCCTGTACAGAACGTGCACATCTTGGCTGCTGCCCAAAAGGCTCTCAAGCACCTGCAATAACCAGTTTGGTTTGGTATTCATTGTGGTTCAGTCTTCACAGGCAGATCTTACTCTTTCCTTTCAGATCCAATAGGTGGTACTTTGCCCTAGTAAAGGCATCCAGAAATTTTAAGAGAAAGTTGTCCTTTGGAGACTGTAATTGAAAAAAATATTCCACAAGAATATGCGTGAAAATATGTGTGCTTAACAGCACACATGCAATGATGAGCAACAAAATAATTCCTTCCAACAAGGTAGGTGCGATATTCATAATTTCTAATGTTAGTTGGCAGGTTTGGGAAATAAAATTAGTTTGAAGTTTGAATTCATTCGTGTTCATATGTCATGTAAATAATCAAAATGATACAGCTGAAATAAGACTTTTAGTGGCTCTAAATTTAACATTCCTTAAATTCCATTTCACAGGAAATTAAGTTTCTGATTCAAGCCAAACGGAAAACTTTGAAATGGCCAAAATCCCTGTTAGCCAGAAAGCAAAGCTTCAGCAGGTCCACTCTGCACTGCAGGACCCACAGTGCCAGGCAGGTAACAAGCAACTGGTTCCTTTTTTCCAACTAGTGAGAAGTCACTGACATGGCAAAGCACATGAATCCATCTCAGATACACCCAAGCTTCACAGAGCACCAGGGAACCATACGTTCCTGTGTTACTAATCCATGCCTGGCCCACATTTCCCAGTTTTCCTCTGGCTGTGGCAGATGACACTGCAGAGCAGAGACATGTGAGGCATTGCTGCTGCAGACCAGAACTTGCCAGGGGGCAGAAGCCACTCACTGACAAACTCCACTGCCAACATAGCTGCAGAGCTCCCCTTGGCTTTACACAACAGTTCCAGCCAACTGACACAGGAAATACACTGTGTTCATGGTAAAAATGTATTTAACCTTGCTTCCATCCTGCTTTGATACGAAAACTTGCATTACATGTCTGCCAAACTGAGCAGCCACGAGCCAAGCTTTGTTCCTCATGTAACTGCAGTGACCAGAGCTGGCACCTGCCACTTCAGACAGAGATTGTACAAATGTGGAAGGTTGAGAATTTTCTTATTTATCCTGGGTAGAAACTAACCACTTCCAATCCATCAGCTGTCTGGTCCCATGACAGGCAGGTGTGACAAGCAAGGCAGCTACATACTTCATCACTTCTGCTGACTCACATTTGACAGAAAGAAATTGTATCACAGACACACAAAGAAAACTAATTTAAAAATCCAAGTGACTGTTTTGCCCTTGTAGCTGGCATTTAGTTCCCATTAATGTCATTGTGAGCTGTAAGCAGAAATACCCCCCAGCTCATTTCGTACTGTCACAGCACTTGGAATTCAGTCAGATTTCACTCTTGAAGACTGAGCTCACTGATTACTCATGTTATTTTTATTTAAACACCAGTTTAGGTGTTTAAAACACTAGTTAGGAAGGAATTAAAAAAATAATCCAGAAGAGGGTTAATCGAAGTATTGCAACTGTTTTGCAAACCAGAACAATAACATTCACAACATTCTAAAACAAAATTCTGAATTAACTTTTTATGCACTAAGAAAAGAAGTTTAATAAATTGATCACAGCTGACAGGTATCTATTCAAGGAAGGAATTATCTGGCAACAGATGGGCCTATAATAATATTAATATCCTCACCATCTGCCTTTTAATCCATGCTTTTCATCAGTAGATCATAAAGCACTTTACGAATGAGGTCAAACATCTTGTGGGAAAAGGCAAAATAAGATATAATGGTTAGAAGCTGAAGCTGTACAAATATAAGCAAGAAATAAGGCACACTCCATTTGCTCTTTTATCAGTCACAACAGCAGGTGACTAACAAAACAAAGAATTTGCCTGTAAATATTTTATTCTCCATCACTTGTCAAAAAGGGAAGACCTCAAATATGTTACAGTTCAAAGAAATTACAAGTTTATAATAGTTAACCTGAAGCACATCTCTGCCAGAATTCCAGCACACACAGAGGCAGGTCTAGCTCCAAGTTTCTGCACTGCCCCCCAGTGAAGTCAATGCAATGACATGTGCATGGAACTTCCAAGGTGTCAGGTCTACTGAACAGATCTTTTTTCAAACCTGAAGGTGTAGGAGAGGACTATAAAAAGACTAATCACTTTTTTAAAGATGATAAAGATGATCAGTGCATCCTAGGCACAGTTCTGCCATAGGCTGGTGACCAGATGCGAGAAACTGAACACACTGAATACCTCAAACATAGTCACTTGAACATTTAAAATGTTCTTGAATTCTTTGGCACATTTATTTCTCCCAAAATCATCTACTTTCAGCTTTGCTCAGACAGACACCTCCCTGAGTTTCACTGTTCTGCAGCTGCTCTTTGGAAAAAGTGCTGCAGGTACAGCATCCTCTCAGTCACTTGCTTCTTGCCGCAGTGGCCTGGTCTGAAAACTCTCCAGGGCAGAGACTGCATCTATGTCTGTGTGGTATGTGCACCAGGGTCTTCACCCTGCATGAGCACATGAGTTCTATTAGAAAATTAATAATATATCTAGAAAGAGAGTGCTTATTATTCAGAATGGCGTTTACAGCATCAGCAGATGACAGAACCCACACTGCCCAAAAGGCAGCAGCCTTACATATCAAGCCCTGCCCAGCCCAATATATCCAAAGGTTTCAAAGCCCTATCTTACTTCAATATGCACTTTTAAACTTTCTGGTTGAGTAACTTCTGCAGTGAACTCCAGTCCTACTGGGAATCACAGGCCTACACAAACAAACCAAAGTCCAAAAAGAGATATTGGCCTGAGCAAAGGGCAGAGTATGGATGCAGAGTAAAAAAGGAAGAAGGCAGAATAAATAAGGTCCAGACTTGGAGATCTTAAGGATCTTGCCTGGCACAGCTGCCACAGAGGAAAATGGGCATTAGTTATGTATTTTCAGTGTTTGTGAGGGAGCTGCCTGGCTACGTTCTCTTTGCTGGGATCTTCATGCCAGTGACTTTACTCCTGCTGCTGCTAATTGCCTACTTCAGGATCAAACTAAGAGAAGGTGAGTCAGGACATGGGGGCAGAGTGGGTAGGCAGACAAATCTTCTTGTCCAACAGACAACTTAAGCTTGTACCATGAACTAAACTGAACTATAATCAGAAACAACTTAATGAATCTGTATTGCATTTTAGACAATTTTCTATTTGTAAAACACTACAGGTATTTGTTTAGAACTTAGATTAAACCCTCACTTGAAAGTCCATAGTTTTACATAGCATACTATAGAAGATTTTACTGTTCTACCCTCTATAAGGGGCAACCAAAATGGAGAAAAAGGACAGGGCAGTTAAAGTACAGATCATTCTCTTCTGTGCTTGCAGCTGTGCAAGTCTGCAGTGAAACAGGTAGCAGCAGTTACACCCTATAAGTAGCTGGTTATTGAGATATCTGTGTTCTTTCGAAAGAATATATTTGCTTTTGCTTTGTACCTAAATGCACATTTGATATGTTGCCTTTTCTATTTTAAAGTTAGCTTATACTCACTTCAAAAATCTATTGTCAGAGTAAAACCAAAGCAAGAAACACCCAAGTAAATGTGCAGCAACTGCTACACATGTGTGTACTGCAAATCTAGGCTGCTCACAGACCCCAACTGGGCTACACCAGTGGCAGACAGGGAGTTTCTTTTAGAAGGGAAACCCTTGTACGTCAGATCATTCCAGCTGTCAAGGCCAGCCCTGGGGCATGTTTGGATCAGAGTCTTCAGCCTCTCCTTCCTTCAACCCTTCCAAAACATGTTCTCACAGACACTGGGCTAAGCTTGTTCCTCAAATTATCTGCCTTTTGAACCTTTTCTCTACAGGGAGTCTCAGGGCAGCGAAGATGACAGCCTAGATTTTCTCTGTAAACTTCACATGCTTCTTGATACAGCTTGGTGAGAACCCTGACTGGGAAAATTGTCCACAGTGCTCACACTACAGGTTTTGGTTCTAGTAGAGACCTGGATGGGGCAGACAGGCCAATCCTGAACACAGAAGCTGAGGCCCTCACACTGAGCTGGCCCAGGGTGCATTAGTGCAGCAGGAGAAGACTAGATTTACCCATCAGTGCAAGGCTAGGAAAAAACCTTACTTGCCAGATCAAGACAATTTGTGCCCACATGTAGTTTGTGCTATCCTGCAGTCTCCCGAAATCCTGAAAATTGGGCCACTTAACACAGTTCTAAAAGTATGAAAGGCCACATGTATCTAGAAATGTAAAATGAATTAACTCATTTTTATATAACATCTCTGGACATTTAGATCGGAAGCTTTAACAGAGAGGAAGGGTGTTTGTTTGCATACATGCATACACCACAAGTTACCTTCAGGCTGCTAAAACTTAAAACATTTCCTGTACAAGCTTTGATTTCAGAGGCTGAATTAATCTGCTTTGGAAGCCTGTTCCACATGCCTAACCCAGTCCTGCCTTCAGTTATAGATTATCCTTAGAGCAAGGTGCTGACAGCTTTTCACACACTAATAAAATAAGAACCCAAAAATAATATGGTTCCAAAACATCATAGAATTCAATATCTGTGGGACAATAGGAAGGCTAAGTACTGAGAGCTCTTTCTTGAAAATGGTTGAAATGGAAGCTAATGAAATTATTGCATTCGACTTCAGATACAAGTGGGGATTCTCCCTTTCAATACATTATCATCTCTGTGCTCATGTTATAGTCAGCCATTAGTTATTAAGAGACAATACTGAGCTACTACTGAACTCACTCTTACCTGGTGATGCTCTTGCTTTTCTGTTCCAGCTAGGATCAAGCAAAACAGGAAAAGAAGGTGGGTTACAGAAATCCCATCAGTTCAGGCATTTTGCTCAGGCTCAGACAATACTTTCATTAAGCCAGAAGAGCCCACCTGAAAAAATTCCAGACATTTGCATTTGTGATATATGATAACTGCTGAAACAAACTGCCCTGCTGTCCTGGTTTTAGCCAG